>NW_004524664.1:486686-487216 GCF_000260255.1 Octodon degus | reverse complement strand
TAAAATTAGCTTACTTTTATCTTGCTAATTAGAAATAACAAGCATAATAAATAATGCTTTAATATTGACAAAGTTTAGAATGCCATATGGATTACATCATTAGATTTTCACAATACCGTGTGAAATATGAATTCGACAAACATCATAAATAATTTGCACACATCAATTCAGTTTCCATGCAACTCACAACTAACAATTCATTCACTACTATGATCTTCATGCATTAAAGGGTTAAAGGGTGCAAGTCATTTGTTCCAAATCTCATAACAAGCAAATGGAAGGCAGAAAGGTTGAATGCTACTGGCTGATTCTTTTTTTATTCATTTTATTGAGAAAGAAATAGCAATGAGACAATTTCCAAACAGGTTAGTAGGACAGTTACAATAATTAATACATTACATATTGTTGTCTTCGTACTAATTATTCATAGTACAAGATGCAGACATGATATCTTTTTTTTAAGGGTTCTGATACTTGTTTTTTTTCCCATAATTTTATTGAGAAACAAATAGCAATGAGACAGTTTCAAA
>NW_004524664.1:469486-476117 GCF_000260255.1 Octodon degus | reverse complement strand
CAGAAAAGTATAAAAATGAAGCATAAGAAGTAAAGCCATGGTGTTATGTTGAGCTGTAGGGGATTCAGGTCAACAATTTCTGACATTGCCAGTGAAGCGGAAGATCCAATACTATTATGAACTACTGGACTCTTTTAGAATATTTTGCTGAGTTAACACACCTATCTTATTTAAATAACAGAACTTAACAAAAAAAGTGGATACAGTTGAATGTCCATTTGGTATCTGTGTATTCAAAATGGTTAGGATAGATATATAGTTACATTCTCTTCATGAATAGAGGGATTTGTTCTAATAGTGTCTGTACATAGGTTATGATGTCTGCATCTTGTACAGCAATTAACTACTAGGAAGTATGTATGCAATATGTTAATTATTGAAAGTGTCCTACTAATATGGTTTGAAACTGTCTCATTGTTATTTGTTTCTCAATAAAATTATGGAAAAAAATGTAAAAAAAAAAGAATAGGGGAAATAAAAAAAATAGAACAAAATGTTGAAAATTCTATAGTTAAATTTGGCTATAAAAAGATAGTAAAGTTTGTAGTTGGAAAGGAACAAATGGAAAAAAGGAACAAATCTTTTGGTTTCTTTTTTTATTGCATATTTTATCATGAAAGTGACCAGCCTACAATTTAGAGCAATAGTCAAGGGTGAGAAGGTTGAATTGAATGTAACAGAGAAAGAAATAAACTGTAGAATATAACAAGACTTGGAAAACTTTTTCTATGTAGAGCCAGATAGTAAATATTTTAAACTTTGGCAGTCATAGACTCTCTTTGCAACTACTCTACTTTGCCATTATAGCTCTAAATCTACCGGAGGCAATACATAAATGAATGAGCTTGCTGCTCTCCAATAAAATTTTATTTATAGACAGTAAAATTTGAATTTTATGTAATTTTCCTATGGTATAAAGTGGTACTACTTTAAAAAATATTTTGAAACATTTAAAAATATAAAAGTCATTGCTAGTTCTGGGCCACACAGAAGCAGGTGAAGACCAGAGGTGGCCTGCTGCTTAGGTTTTGTAGGATTCCTGAAGAGGCGAGTGGACTGGGATTTTCAGAGTTGAAGAGATGATTAGCCTTAAATTTGGGAGAAAGATTAGAATTCTGGGTATACTATTTAGTATCCCCAATGATCTTGGAAAAAACCACTGAGTAGTTTTACATCTAGTTTTATAGATGAATAATAAATGACTCCATTATATAGCATGGCAGAAGAGAATAACTGGGATGGGTATCGTCAGTGTTGTACAATAGGCTGGTTTGTCATGAAAACAAATATAAATATGCTTTCATGCATGTGTGACTGTATTATCTTCTACATAATGAGGGGATGAAGACATTTTTTCATGTAATTTGACTTTTATTTGTATTTCTTTTAAAGAAAAAACAGCTAACTGTATTTATATTATTCAGGTACTAAAAAGTCCCCTTTTCATGCAGATTAAATAAATGCATCTGCTGTTTTTGAAGTGGAGGAAACTAGTCAACTATGCTAAGAACTCCTAATTAGTCCATAGTCTTAATCTCCTGCCTTTTTTTGGTACTGTGAATCGAACTCAGGATCTTGGTCTTGCCAGGAGGTGCTATGCCACTGAGCAATATTCTTGGCACTAAATACTCAGCTAGAGACTACATTGTAAGCCAGAGGAGTTAACATTGGTGACAGACAAGCAAGTCCCAGAGATACGTGGCAAATTCCAGATCATTCCAGTACATGAAAGAATTTGCACATCCTCCACACTCCTTCTATCCAGGGAAAAGAATGTGAAGGTGTGGTGGAGATCCAAGGTCAAGTGTACTTGTGAGGGCAAAGGACTCAGAATAGTGAGTGTTAACAAGGTAGAAGTATTTGAAATTCATGGATATCATCACAGAGAAGATTTTCAGGGTATTTTTCATCAATACGCTTCTTATTCCATAAACAAATGCTCAAAGTACATGAAAAATGCTGCATCATTTATAGTCTTGTCAGAAAATAGTAATGAGTTGAAGCTGTTCACTGCTGAACTTTGGATGGGATCATAAGCTCACTTATTGCAAGTTCCTGGAAGCAGCTGTCATTGAAGAAGAGGGGACACAATGTACTGCTTCTCATTTAAACATTTAATGTTCCCAATTCCATTTTTGAGCACTGTGAAATTTACTTTAAATTATGCAATTTTGTGACACTCTTCCACATTATTTGTTTGGGGATGTATATCATCAGCTTGCATAGTATAAGCTCTTAGCTTTAGAGAACATAATGGTATCTGGTGAGTCTTTTAATCCCAAATAGCTGGCACACACAGTGTACACAGCAGACACTTGTTCAGAAGATAGGGAATGTCCTCAGCCTTGTTGTGTCAGGGCTGATTATAGAGTTTGGTGAGAAGGCAGTGAATGAATAGACAGTGAATATACACAAAAATATGAATAAAAATGCAAAGAATAATATATATGTATGTATATGCAATAAGAAAAATTACATAGTATCCTGGGCAAGCATGATCAGAACTAGAGGCTTCTCTGAAGAGGTAACACATGAATAAAAAAAAAATCCAGAGATGGAAGAGCATTGCATGGTGGTGGGTTAAGAATGGTTGTACATTTTCTCATGCTCTTCTCAATAAAGAATGGATTTCCTCCATGTATCTGGGATCACTGTCTGATTTCCTTTGGGTGTAGTCTATAGAAGAAGTTCCAAGGGAGGGGCTTAGTAGATCTGTAGGTTTTATTTCTGTTTTCTCTGACTACCTCCTCTTAAAGCTCAACCATGATGTTGTAGAGAACTCAAGACATAGGAATAAACAATGAAGAGAAGTTGGCTCCATCAGGGCCCATTACCAGCCAGCACCAATTTCCAGCAGATGTTCCTGCTCTGCTCAACTTCTAGGTGAAGGAAGCCCCACTGGCATGTGAAAGCCCCCGTGTAAAAGCTTCACAGATAAACCTAGTCTACTAAGAGATACCAAAATACAATAAACATATTTGTTGTTCAAAATATTATGTTTTACTATGAACTTTTACATAGCAATATATATCTAAGTCCAATACTTTAAGAAGACATATGGAAAATATAGGGAACCTAAGGTGGGGTTGCATTTGACCTATTTTCAGAACATATAGGGGATTAATGTTAGTAAAGTGAAGTTATTAACTAGGATAAATACTAGTGCGAGAGTCTATAATTTAGATAATCTATGGTTTTATTAGCCAAAGTATCTTTATTTGACTCATATACATGTTGCTCTTGTTTTGTGAATCAATTTTTATTTTCAAACAGCCATACCCACTCACTTATGCAATCTATAGCTGTAAAGTTAGTAAGTTTTGGCAGAAATCATGGGACCCACAAAGTCTAAATTATTTTTCTTTTTTTAAGGAAAAAAAATTCTATCCCTGTTATAGACCATTCTAACCCATTTTGTCTCTTGAGCAGTGGACGGTGATGTTGTGGCTTATGTTCTATAAAAGTACGGTCTGTGAAGTGTAGGATGAAATAAGGAGACTAATATCAGGGTCCTGGTCTTAGACCACAAGGCACAGTGTCCTTGGCCTTTATTAGGTGCACAGCTTGATTTGTAGGTGTGCTGGTGGACTGCAGGAAGCAGTGGAGATAAGCAGCTGATGCAGTTAAGGTTTAAGAATTGAAGAGCAGCGCATTTTTTGGAAAAGCACACAGAAAAGGATCAGAGTTAACTAGTCACTCGATTACTGTGTCTGTTGCACTAGAAAGAATTTGGATGAGTCAGACTGTCATGTTATCTTGCTTTGAGATGCCAGAACTTCACAGACCATTTGCTAATCTCAGCTCTGGCCATTGGTTTAAAGATTAATCTGTCTGTAAACCAGCTGCTGGTCTTGCCATGAGTCAATGTAGGCACAAGACAGACTCTCAATTTATTTTTGTGCCAAACTCACTGCCTACTCTGAACCATGTCAAGCTGATCCTTAGCAACAATAATAAAATGACTAGTTAGAGGATGGCTGACTAGAGTTGGTGGAGACAGTGAAAATTTATAGAGTTGATTTTTTAAGGTAGAGTTAATTCAGTTTAGGATTAGTCAGATGTAAAATAGATGAAGGATAAATCAAGGATTTTGTTTTGTTTTGTTTTGGCTTTTAAAACTGAATAAGCCAGCCAATAAATAGAAATTGAGTAAATTATTTTTGATAAAAGAGAATTTTTTGATATAATGAATATCTATCTTTATTTTACTTTTTACTAATGAGAAAATATGCCAACAATGATGGGTTAAACCAGTGTTTCAAAGAACTATTTGGACAAAAAACATTACTTTCTTTATTATAGAAACATATAGTGTTGCTTAGTATTCCTTAGCTAGAGGTGAGGATTCATTTATTGGACCACTTACTGAAAACAATCCAATAATGCATTAAAACAAATAGCTAATATGGCCTCCTTGTACGTCAGCTTGGGGTCTCTACAGGAAGTCTTTCTGGATCTGGAGTCCTGTTGTATGTTACCAGGTGGGAAACTATCAACAGTTTGATTCCTTGAGTTTTGTGAGAGTGATTTATCTATTTTTCACCCTTATTACCATTTTTGACATGGCTGCTAATTTGCGCTAAAAGACAGGTTGCGTACTGTCTCATAGGGGTTCACTTGGGGGAGGAAGCAGTTTGAAAAATAACTGCAAGTGGAGGCTCAAAAAAAAGGAAGATATTTCCTAGACATTGGAAATGATCTACAGTAGCTTTCTGAAAGAACAAATCTAGGAGAAGACATCTCTACCTCTGCACTACCCACACTGTCCAGGTATGGGAACATCTGGAATAAAAAGACAATCTATTTAAAAAGCCACCTCTTACTACTGAAAACATTGTTTGAAAAATCTATTCCAATAGCTCTCATTTCCAAATCCAATAACCTGTTATTTTCAACACCAAAATGTATTTCTTGGCTCCTCTCAGAAAATGAGGAACTTGGGAAAACCTAGTAGCCTTACCTTAATTAGAAATAGCATGGTTTTTTTTTTTTTTTTTTCAGTTGAAGCAACCTGTTCCTGTTCATAGCAAACTTTGGAACTACCTGGCAGGCAGCTTGTCTTTCTTTGAAGAATCTGGTCCCAAAGTTTGCTTCTTTGAATCCCACTGAAGCTATCAGCTGCTGTCGAAAATGTTCACTCAGAACACTGTTCTCTGGTTCAGCTCTGACTTCTTTCAAGCCAGAGTTTGTGTGAGGAGTTCCTTCCCCTATCCCCCAGTGCTTATTTGATCATTTTGGAGAGGAGCAGAGAAGGCAGACAAGAATTGGATGTGTGGGGACAGTGATATAATGAGGACAGCTTCAGATAAATGAGGAAGCCTGAGCAGGCCCTCCACAGTGCCACAGGATACAGGTCCTGGGCAGACCCCAGGAGCCTATCGTTCTCATTAAGTTGATTTCTAATGTCTTTGAAAGTTTGGCGAACAATGCATGATAAGTACTGTCCAGGTAGGTTTTTGAAGTAGGTGAAAAAATGAACTTATTGCTATGTAACCATAGACAATTGGGAGAAAAGAGCTCAAAGAATGCCTCTTTCTGAAAGCAGTGCCTTCACTCTAACCCATAACAACTGGCAGAAACACAAGGCTCCCTCTGCTAGAGTGCTGAAGACAAGCATTGCCCCTAAATTGAAACTTAGAATGAAAATTAATATCAGATGCAATTATTAACCATTGACAATTTCTCCAACTTCAGAACAGCTTCCCTTCGTGGCTACGAGGCCGGCTTTGTATTTATGAGCACTCGGTGAGTAGTACGACAGGTTTATTATTTGTTGGCTTTCTCCAGCATTGCACAGTAAAAATTGTTTTCAAAGAGTATTCAAAAGTGGAGCTGGCTGTCACTGTGGCAAAGCGAATCCATCCACTGATGTATTTCACTCTTTTGATTGATAACTAGCTCCGTGCTTTGGCACTTCAGGAAGAGTGGAAGGAAAACAAGTCTCAGAGGTCATTAATCCTTTTGCTCCCTCAGACTCCCCTGGGTAGCTGCTTGTGCCATTATCCACATTTCTTACTCCTGGTCTCAAAAGGTCGTGCTGGTCCCAAGCATCAGATTGTCAGCCAGTACGCTCTCCACTCATCGCGGTTCTCTGTACTCACGCTGCCTCTATTAAAACACTGAAGGGGCTGCATCCCAGGAGACAGTCTTCACAGTCCTCGGTTGGGATGGTCCCTTAGAGTTAAGCTGTTCAAAAGGAGTCCTCCTGGCAGCATCTCAGATTCAAAGAAGGAGTAGAGGGAAGTTTCCTCAGCCTCTTTCCTGCTTGCGGCAGCACAAGACACCAGATAGTGTCAAGTTTGAAATGCACTTTCACCTGCGCATTCGGTGAATCCATTTCCATGGCCATTTGCTGTAATTATTCTTGATGTTTCACCTATTGTGCTGTGAGTTAGCATGGAAGAGAGCCATAACTGTTCATCTATCTGACAGCACTGAATAAACCTTCTTTGCTGAGAGAGAGAGAGAGAGAGAGAGAGAGAGAGAGAGAGAGAGAGAGAGAGAGAGACAGACAGAGAGACATAGAGACAGACAGATATTTTATATTGCTGTGAAAAAGCTCTGTGAGCTGGATGAAATGTCAGGAATCATTAAACCAAATCAGCCCCCAAAGAGAGCGTAGTCAGTGATT
>NW_004524664.1:464301-469386 GCF_000260255.1 Octodon degus | reverse complement strand
ACTATATATCTATCCTAACCACTTTGAATACACAGATACAAAATGGACATTCATTTGTATACCCTTTTTTTGTTAAGTTCCATTATTTGAATATTATAGCAAAAAGTGCCCTGAGGTAAGGTGGAAAGTTAGTTTACTCAACTGAGTTGAAAGAAATCTTCAAAACAGCATTGTTAGATTTGAGTATTTAAGGATGTATAAAGCATAAGAAAAAAGAGAATCTGTGTGGCTTTAAAGGTCAGAACCCACAATGGCCTATAAAATAAAAAGGTCTCTCTCAACTAATTTAAAGTATAAACTTTAATTTATCAACAATAAATGAGGCTTTTACATTGAGGTTATACTCTTAAGTGAAATAAATAAAACACACATCGGTAAATACCGCATCGCTTCTCTCTTTTGAGAAATCAAAAGTGCAGATAAGGACCAAAAGGATAATAGATATTGTGAAATGGAAGGGAAATGCTCAAATGGGAAGGGGAACTAAGGAGGGCAAAGGGGAAAGGAATGAAGGGAAAAGAAACAATTACTGAGAAAAAGTTATTATAAAGGAACAACTTCAAGGTCCCAGAAGGCAGTTTATTCTCTTAGACGTTCTTATATACTATATGTGGAATAGTTTGTTCAATTCATGTGGTGATCAAAGCATATGATTATGAAAGATTCAACTCCACACAACCATAAATTCTTAATAAGAATTAACTATTGGAATGTAATCATTATGTTCAGCAAATGTACAAAAAAAGCAAGAGGGTCAAGAAGTGGATAGAGGGGGAAAGGAGGTAGGGAAAGGGGATTAACAAAAGAACGGGCTGGGGAGATAGCTAGGTGGTCTAAGAGCCTGCCTGGTAAGCGCAAGGACCTGAGTTTAGTCCCTGCTACCATATGCCGTACCTGCCACCTAAACTCTGGGAGTGCAGTGTCGGCCACCAGAACTGGGCATGGTGGCACACACCTGTAATCCCAGAGCTGGGGAGGCTGAGACAGGAGGATGACTACGAGTCCAATCGCCATAGCAAGATTGTTTATCTGATGAATAAATTAAATAAAAGAATTAAGATGTGGTGTGCACATGTACCCGGCCTGCACAAGGACTGTGAACATGAAGTACTGCAAACACATACTAATAAAGAAAATGATCTGAAAAAGAAAAAAATGAAGGTTTTTATTGAAATGATCTCATTACTGGACTTGTGCAAGTATGTGGACGAGAGACAAGCTGTTTATGGGCCTGAAATACTTTGGGCTGTGTCCCCTGAGAGAGGGGGAATTGGAGTACTAGAGTCTGAGCCAGGGTGTATATGGAAAAATACGAATCACCATGGGACATGCTGAAGTAAGCTAACTGCAAAAAGAAACTGACTATGGAGGGCTCAAACAGTTTAGCATGAAGTATTCACAAATTCCATCATAGCTGCTTGTGATTTAAAAAGCTATTCAAACAATTTATAGTTACTGTGCTTTTATCTCTCCTAGGTTGCAATATGTATAAGATATTCATGAAACCCTAAGAATAAAAATAATGGTGGTTTAAAAACTTGTGAGGGAAGTGAAAGTACCCACCAGAATACATGCAGCGCCTTTCCCTGAGCCAATATTAAATACCTGTTACGTTTTCTGTCGAGCCTTGTTTACTCAGGAGGGAATAATTTCGAATTGGAGTCTACTTATTGCAAAGGTTTATATAAGCAATGGCTAAACAATATATAAGTTTTCTTCACATTATTTTTTGGAAGAATCTATTCTAAAGCTGAAGACAGTTTTACTGTTGTGTTGTTTAATGTGAGATAACAAATGTGTTTATGCATCTACATAATTTTTTCTTCAGAGTTAGAGAAAGTTTTGAACTTAATAGCCTTCCTTATTACATCTCTTATGAGAAGTATAGTATTAAGGATCATATTCTTTTTGTGATGTGATCAAGATGGTTTATGCCTGAGAAGGGAAAATACATACATATGCATATGCTGCCAAAAATGTACATGAACTTCAGGAAAAGAAAAACTTGTACAAACATTTCAGTAGTAAATTTATTGAGACATGCGTGATTAATACAAGTTAACTTCGTCCTCCAGAACCACAACAGGTGCTCAGAGTGGGGGCCAAGAGCTTCCAGACATTCATTAGTACAGGGAGCTACTGCTTTGCTGACCTTGGACACTGGGATGCTGCACACACATTCCAGTTTCTTCTCTGAGGGCCAGCAGTGTGGTGAGATTTCTGTGATATACGGCACCCCCTAGAGTCCCCATAAGAGGGTAACATCATTTGTTGACAAAACATACTGTTTTTTTCTTGAAATATATATATATTTCTTGGAAATATATATATATATATATATATTTGGCAGACTATTATCACTGTCTCCCCCTCCCTTTCTCTCTCTGTCCCTCTCTCTCCCTTTCTTTCTCTGTCTGTCTTTCCCTCCTCTCCCCCTCTCTCTCTTTCTCTGTCTCTCTGTCTGTTTCTCTCTGTCCCTCTCCCTTTCTCTTTCTCTCACCTCTCTACTAATATATACATAAACATACAGATATATTAGTTTCATATATTATATGTATAGTATATTACATAGTATACATATATTATATGAAACTGATATACCACTTGTTATATTAGTAATTTGTTCATATAAAAATAAATATTTCAAAGAGCTCAGAGTACAAAATAAAGAGTAAAGTTTATTTCCTTGCCTTTTGTTCTACTCTATTGGATTTATCTGCTTTATTTCCTCCTGGTCACCACACTTATATCCCAAATACTACATTTCCATATTAACTTATTGGTTTTTCAACTACAAGCAATATTTAGTGATTCTCTATTATAGCAGACAATAAGTTCGTTCACTTGCTCTAATTCTTTCTCATGTCCTTACTTCTTCTTATCCCAATAGTTGATGGGATTGCAATTTTAAGCAATATACCTTGAGTACTGACTAAATATATTCAAGATTTATCACATCCCTATATTTTCCTATAAACCTAAGTTGTTGAAAATGTTGTCATTTGTCAATTATTGTTTTAAAATTATATGTGCTATAAAAAGCATCATATATTGCTTGCCTGGTAAGCGCAAAGTCCTGAGTTCAATTCTGGATACCACAAAAAGGCATCATATTTCCTTCCTGTGTGTGGAGTTACATTAAAACTAAAAACGAATGAAGATAAAAATAAGATTCATTTCCAAGCATTAGTTATGTATACAACTTACAGCATAGATATATGTGGAAAAGAAAATCGGGCCACTTGAAGGTGACTATTTCAGGTGTCACAATTACATAAAGTCTTTTTTAAATAACTAATTTCAAAAAATCACACTGCATTTTATTTTATTTTATTTTATAAGGACAATATAGTTCTATTACCGCTTTATTGTTGCTTTTCCTACAGTGATTTTAAATCACATCTTCTGTGTTTTGAAAGTAATAATAATATGCTCACACATTGTAACTAATATCATCTTATTTCTCCCTCATACAGGTGATTAAAGCAAATTTTGTCCCTTGGTTACCCTTATGGAGTCCTTCAACTCTCACCATGTGGATGGCATTGTCCCCAAGTCAGATTCACTAATTCTGAATTTCAAATACCCCTTTCTCTTGTATACCTTTTCCATATTCTTTCTTTTGGTGGAACCGGGGATTGAACTCAGGCCCTTGTGCTTGCCAGGGAAGCGCTTATTCCACTGAGCCATCTCCCTGGCCCCCCTTTTCCACATTCTTTAATAAAACATTAGTAAATTGTTTCCCTGAAAAAAATAATTGATAGATGAATATCATGACTTTGAAATATCTACCCCCCACTGAGCTATAATTAGTTTGCTAGTTTAAAAATTTGTTTTTCTCATTGATGCCAAGTTTATTTTAAAACATTTTATCTTCCTATTTCTTATTTTTTCACTTTTTCCTCTATCTCACTTTTGGGTTCTGTTTTGGAAATTTTTGGTGCAAGATCAAAGACTACTTTGGCTGCAGTGTGGACAATGGGTTGCAGAGAACCAGAAGGTCCTAGACAGCAGCTCAGAAACTGACTCTGTAAATCAGCAGTAGAGGCTAGTTTAGCAGGGTGACACCCCTCCTTTGTCTACCAGTTAATCTTAGCCCCGTTCCAGATCCTATAGGTTAAGCAAAGTCATTAAGGCAGTCGCTGATTGGACAATGTCTTCCTTTCTGTTTGATGTGTTAGTAGCTCTTGGGAAACCCCAGGCCCATGGCAGTTGACTGCCAGGAAACTTTCTCTAGCTTAGCTTGCAAACTTCTTCCTCTTGCCACCAAGCATGGGGATCCTTCAGTCTTGCTGCTACTACCTGAGATGTGCTTCTGTCCCTAAATCCCTGATAAATATTATATATTATAGTTTGTGCAATCCTAGTATTTGCCTTTCTTTGGTCTTTTAGGAAATTTTGCCTTTGACAATAGTTTACTCTATAACAAGTTTTTTTCCTATGGTAGTGCCATTGTGTCTAAAAGTGTAAGATAGTAGAAGAACAGAAGTTTGCAGAAAAATATAGTTTGGATGTGAAACATTAATGTTCATTCAAGATACTAAGAAATGGTACCAAGTTGCTTTTAAAGGTCTGGAGCAAAAAGTGGAGATAGTGATTTGTGAGTTTGCTTATAGATAGAAATAGAAACTGCAGTTGCATAAAGAATGTCTGTCAATGGGCTTCAGATATGGAAAAAAAGAGAAGATCCAAAGTTTTAGTAATGATACTCCCTAAATTCTGTTAAGAGGTGAATGGGTCTGATGGAAAACAGACGAACCACAGTCAGAAAAGTTGGAGCAAATGTTAGGATGTGTTTGTACACAGAAGCAAAAGAATATACGTGCTTCAGAATGGAAAAAGGAAAAAAGAAAAGATCAAAAATATATCGAATCTTTCTAAGAAGGCAGGACAGATGAAGATTGAAATGCATCTATGTTTCCTAATGAGATTGGCAAAAACTTGTATGTTAAAGTGTGAGTGTGTACAGGCAATATTGTATGGCTATAAGAATAGGGGAAATAGATTTCTGCCGAGTTCTGGGAGCCCCCAGAACCAGTCCTAGCCCAGATCTGGTGAGTGTGTGGAGAGCTTCCTGCTACCCTG
>NW_004524664.1:400967-453591 GCF_000260255.1 Octodon degus | reverse complement strand
ATGTTTCACCTATTGTGCTGTGAGTTAGCATGGAAGAGAGCCATAACTGTTCATCTATCTGACAGCACTGAATAAACCTTCTTTGCTGAGAGAGATAGAGAGAGAGAGAGAGAGAGAGAGAGAGAGAGAGAGAGAGAGAGAGAGAGAGAGAGAGAGAGAGAGAGACTGTTATTTTATATTGCTGTGAAAAAGCTCTGTGAGCTGGATGAAATGTCAGGAATCATTAAACCAAATCAGCCCCCAAAGAGAGCGTAGTCAGTGATTATGAAAACCTGGTATCCCTAATTAACATGAGCCTCAGGGGATCAGGGTTGGGTGTGTGCTTGGGGTGCTTGTGTGGCAGTCCCGTCAGAGCCCTCTCCTGGTTTGCCTCATTACAAGGAGATTACGCTAGCTCCAGATGGGTTCAAAATCTTCGTGTTTCAGATCCTGCTGGGTATTCAGGATAAAGTGTTCCTGTCACTTGCCAGAAACCTGGGGGTGTTGCTGTGCTGCTGGAAGTGTTATCTTTTGCAGAACATTAAAATAACACAAATATCCTCTCCATCTGTCCTCTATGGAATAAGCTCTTTCAGACAGAGCTCCCCTAAATCCTCACTTTTTCCAGTTGGAGCATTTAAATATTTTCAGGTCCTCAAATTGTGTTTCTTTCTATAGTGCTATGTTGTCTATAGTATTAGTATTTTTATTGTTTGAGAAAGCAATGTGAAATTGCTAAGTAATATGGAGTGGAAAGTATATAAAACTCTTTACATGTGCTCTGGTCATAGGGGTGAACAATGGTAGCTTGGAGGAGGGACCCTACTAGCAGCCTCTCAGCTCAGGGGACTCTTTGGGATTTGTGGAGTCAAACAAGAGGACATAAGGCATTTTTTCAGTAGCCAAAAGAAAGAATTCCAGGTTCAGATTGACACAGCTCTCCACTCTTCTAGGATTCTTAAGGACCTCAGTAATAAATTTGTGTGTCTAATCTCATCTATGAAGTTATATGTATGTGCTCCTTTACATTTGTTCTTTCCAAAAAAGATGTGAAAAATTTATTTCCAAAAAGTCTATGGTGATCCATCCTATGGAAACATGGATTTTAAAGAGCTCCTGATAATCTCTGATTTTTGAGAAATTAGCTTTATTGAGGTACAATGTACATACAATAATTTTAACACATACTATGTATAGAGGTGATGAATTTTAAGAGTATAATCAAATGTAAAATTTAGTTTTAGAACATTTCTATTATTACTTCTCTAGTATTCTTTTCACGTTAGTCACTTTCCAATATCCAGCCTCTGGCAACCACTGATTTGCACTGTAATCCAATATATATTCACGTGGTATAGAGTCTGGTTTCCACCTTCTGTATTTGAACGTCTTGACTTGAAGGTTCACCAGTGTTGTTTCATATATCTGTGGTTTCTTCCTATTGCTGACGAGTATGTCACTGTGTAGACAGAGAACACAGCATCTATAAATTCATAGACCAGTAAATGAATGTTGGATCTGTGTCCTGGTTTGGCTGTTATGATAAAGCTGATAATAACATTTGTATGCAGGACTCTCTGTCCATGGAAGTGTTCCACTTCTAACTTAAATTTTATTCATTATATGTTTTCTACATAACGTTCATCTGTCATTTGGTGAAGAGAGGATCCTGAAATTAATAGTCAATTAATGATTTGCCTGAACTAAGTCCGAATCCAAAACTATATTCGTTGTTATGGGCTGAGTTGTATCTTCCCAAAATTTATATGTTGATTTCCTAACCATCTACTATACTTTAGGATGTGACTATTTGGGGAGACATGAATTTTAAAGTGTTAATCAAGATAAAAATGAGATTATTGTGGTAGGTCTTAATTCAACATGGCTGGTAGACTTAAAAACAGAGGAGATGAAGAGACAAACAGAACACACTGAGGGAGGTCTATGTGAAAGCACAGTAAGAACACAGTAATCTGTAGATCAAGGAGAGACTTCTGAGTAATTTTGGACTTCTAGTACTCAGGGCTTTGAGATTGCAAATAAAAAGTCTATTGTTTCAGCTGCTCAGTCTGTGGTTCTGTCTTGGCAGCCCTTGAAAAAATAATAGTTATTCATTCATTAATCAATCACTTATAAAAACTTATCCTTTTTAGACACTGCTCAAGGTATTAGGTGTAGATAATATCCTGTTTTCACAGAGATTAAGTGCTTCTCATCTAAACAAACAATAAAAAGAACTAACAAATAAGACAACCACAGATATTAAAACAACTATGATGGAAAGAAAATAATCTAATGGGTTAGCATGATTGGAGATGCTTTGGAATGAGTGTGTAGGAAAGCCTTAGAAGATCCTTTTTTTCCTTTTATTTTTCTACTGGGATTCGAGTTCAGGGACTCATGCTTGCTAGGAAGGTGCTGTCCCACTGAACTACATCCCTGGCCCAGCGTAGGGACTTTAAGCTGGACTCAGGAATAAAAAAGAGTCAACTTAGAGAAAATCAGGGAAAAGAACTCAATATGGAAAGGAGAGTCACAAGTACCAAATGCCATAGGAAAATGTGTAAAATTATCATCCACCGAGTGTTGGTCTTTCATCAAGCACTGTGTTCCAGAATCTTGACATATATTGTGCCTCACTCTTGTCAGAATCCCGAGAAAATAGCTGGATCTGCAGATGAGCAAACTGAAGTAACTTTCAATGCATTTTTCAACCCACAAGTGTGCTTGCACACATAATACATCAATGTACTTCCATCTTAATATTCCTTTGCATTTTAGATTGGTGGTTTCTAAATTAGACTTACTTTTTCATGTATCCTTTTTTTCAAATAGTAACCTACAACTCTCTACATATAATGATACTGCCCCTTACCCACCAAAACAACTTGCAGTAGACATAAAGGGGTATTTGAAACGCTCTTGTCAGAGTGAGATCACCATGACAAGGATGATCTGGAAAATACGCTTTTGAAGTCAGATTTATTTGGAAGGAGAAGCTGTTAGATAATTAACATTAAGTTTAGAGATAAGATAAGATTTTTAATATATACTTTATAGGATTTAAACATTTGATTAACTTTTTAGTAACCAACTCCTTCAATTTCCATCTTCTTATTTATGTGAACAAGGTTTACAGAGATCACATCTATAGAAATGGAACGTGGGAAAAATTGATACTGATGAACACTGTCCCAGTCTAGCAATAATATCCACAGATAGGTGACACAGGTGAAGATAATAATCCATCTCTATCTCACTGAGGTACACTTGCATTGAAAAGTGCTTTCAGGTTTATGAATTACTTAAAATTTTTGGAATTAGAAATAGTTGTAAATGCCCATAATCATACGACTCTCAGAATAGGATGTAGAAGATTGCCAGTTCAAGCCCAGCTTGGGCAATATAGAGAGTTAGCGAGAACTTGTCTCTAAATTAAAAAAATAATAATAATAAATACGAGTATTGCTCAGTGTGAAAACCTGGGTTCAATCTCCAGTACAGTATAATAATAATAATAATGATAATAATAATAATGACAATAAATTTATATTTCTTTTTAATTGAGTTCTAATAATAATCCTGAAGACTTATGGTCATATAAAATAATAATATCTTTTGATTTATATTAAGAAAATCATTTGAAAAATGACAGAGTCATCAATAAAAGGCTTTTAAGCATTTGGATATTTCATAAAAATGTTTTTCTCTGAGAAAAACCATTGAGAATAAAAGTAAATTTAAAGAGAAAAAGGACTAATGTAAAATTCCTGGATGTTACAAAAAATCTTATTGATGACTGGGATAGACTCAAGTAGCACTTAAATTTCTTTTCTTTCTTTTTTCTTAAGTGGCAATTAAATTTCATTGGTTATATTCAAACACATATTTTAACAAATTAAGATTTTCCTTGTTCCTGGTCCTGCTGTGCTGGCCCCACCCCTGGGGCACCCTGAGATGGCAAATGAGACTGGGTGTGGTGGCGTGCACCTGTAATCCCAGCACTTGGGAGGCTGTAAACAGGAAAATCATTGCAAGTCTGATCTAGTAGTGAGACCCTGAACACCCTATAGAACCTTCCTTAAAAATATAGGAAAAAAAAAGATTTTCATTGTTAAAATATTCTGAAAATTAAACATTTTTCAAATATTTGGACTTAGGATAAATATCTAATTGTGTCACTCTCTTCATTGTTAATATTTCAATGTGTGGATTCTAATCCTAGCTTATTTGTCTTGTCTTCTACATAAATCCTAATAGGAATCTTGTTTCTTTCAGACAGTTTTCATTGGTCTACTTAGCATAAGGAGCATCACTCTGACCCTTCATCCTTCCTAGTGTCTTAATACTATTTACCTCTCTAAACACTCATTGTGGTGGCTTATCCTGTGAGTTATGCATGTGAGTAGGTTACACCTTTTTAGGATACACAGAAGCCAAATATCATGCAATGCTTAATATATCAACTACAAATAAAATGACAACTCCTGTACTGCTAATTTTAGATATTTCAAAGTTTTAATTCCTATGTAGCTATTTTTCTTTTTCATTTTGAAATGTGGCTAGCCATGGCAGTACTCCATATGGTTATTGTAAAGAATAAATAAGTGATCGTATGAAAGTGTTCAGAGGAGTGAGTGCCGCATTGCTTGCTATTATTATCAGTTTTTATTCCAGGCTTATACAGTTGTTTATCATGTGAACTGCCTGTGTAAGTCAGTATCTGTATATGCCACAAACTTACTAAAAGTTTGGAAATGCTTGTCATCACTTCATTCAGAATTACGTAGTCCATAAATATATTTTCATAAAACCAGGTTTAATTCAAAAAACGGCTTTTGTGTACTCTTCCCATTTCACTTGAGGGCAATGTTCATATATTTTACTTTTAAACTTAATTTTTATATAACTAAAGGCATATTGTCCAAATAAAATGTGAACCTTTTTATGCGTGTGAAAGGAGGATTTATCCTTTGATAGTTTGCATTGAAAGTAAAGGACTAGTATACATTCTAGTTAAGATAGTTATACTACTTAATGCTATTAGTTCATTGAAAAGATAGATTTGTGCCTGCACTATCTGATCAATGTTTCATATTTATATCTTGTAATATGAGCAGTTACTTTGAGAAAACAACACAATGTACTAATCATTGCTACTGTCCTACTATCTTGTTTTGAAACTTTTTATCATTGTTTTTATTATTTATTTTTCTTTTCTTTAAAATAAAATAGGAGAGGCTGGGGAGATGGCTCAGTGGAATAAGTGCTTCTGGGGCAAGCGCAAGGGCCTGAGTTCAATTCCTGGTTCCGCCAAAATAAATAAATAAATAAAATAAAACAAAACAGGACATTAGTGACTTAACAAGCAAACAGTTTCCCTTTTTCTTTTGAGTAACTGTTATGTCTGTCTAATTTTATACTAAAGCCTGATTAATCATTTCCTCAGTGTGTGTTGGGAGTGAAGAAACGAATCAGTAAGTGGAAGTTCAGATTTAAACCTTCTCCTGGATTTGAGTTATAGTTGTTACCCTTCTCCAAATTTCTTTCATTTTCTCTGTGGCCCAGTCACATTCTGTCTGTTGCTTTCTTTAATTCCCTTCTCATTTATTTTTCGGTGTCATAGGCCAACCTATGTGCTGAGAGATTCAGTCTCCATGCTTGCTGTGTGTGCAGGTGTGCTGCGTCAGCTGGAATATGCTTCGGGTATAGACAGAGATGCCTTATTATTCACCTGGCTACAGGTACCATAGAGACGATATTAGAAGGATCTGATACTTGTTCCCTTGGCCTCTCTCTGTGGGGAGAGGAAAATCTCCTAAAATTTTCAGCTTTTATTTTCAAGTGTTTGAAAGTAGAGGATTACATACCAATTATGGTGTATTTTGGTAATGATTTACATTATTGTGTAAAATATTTTTTACCTAAATGCTGACATGTACCTGATGTGAACTTCTCATTTGAACTAGGAAAGGGAAGCAAGAAAAGGATTAATGCTATAAACTCAGGAATTAATTAGTTATTCACTCAGAATCATGCAATTGGTGTATGCTTGAAATGTACCTGAAAGCAAAATGCTATACACTTTTAGCAATTTTTTTTTCCCCTGTCAATCAGAATATAACAGGGCTGGTCAAACAGCTCAGAGGATTAAAGCACCTGCTTACGCAGACACAGGGGCCAGAGTTCAATCCCCGGGCCTGCTGTGCCAGCCCTTCCCCTGGGGTGCACTGAGATGGCAATTGAGACTGGGCGTGGTGGTGCAAGCCTGTAATCCCAGCACTTGGGAAGCTGTAAACAGGAGGCTCATTACAAGTCTGACTTACGTAGTGAGACCCTGTAGACCCTGTACTAAAAAACAAAACAAAGCAAAAATAAACAACAGAATATAACAATACAGACTGCTAACCCCAAGAGCTTATTAGAACTGCTTTATTCATTCACTCCCTCAAAAAATATTCAGCATCTATGTGTACTTATCTAACATATCTAACGCGTGTTCATAGCTTGGATTGATCTCTTGCTCCCTACTAGCTAATAATGCATATTTTCACTTCAGATACTGTAGTACAGACTATATATTTTTCCACATGAGATTGAAAAATTATAGTGAATGTTTAAAGAAATTATACAGTAAAAGATACATTGCCATTAATCTCCTCAAAATATACGCCCTCACTTCAAACATACTCCATAGTGCTTGTCAGTTTCTGAAACATTTCCACAAGTCCTCTTTCACATCTATCTTTACCTGTGCTATTGTGCCTGCCTTGATACTCTGATTCTATCTGAAACTTTTCTCTTTTGTGTTCTTTTTGATTTTGGAGAAGAGTCAGAATCTGAACAGTGCTTAGGCAGACTTTCCACACATGCAATAGCCTACAACATTAAAAAAAAAAAAAAATGAAAACAGAAATTAACCAAAGTAGCACATAGTATAGTTGGACTGGAGAGAAAATGAGGAATATTTAGAGATTGATAAAAGTCTGCTGTTCAAATCCAATAGAAGGTTTAAAGAGAAACAACTGCTTATTTAACTTCTCCTTTCACTTCTCAAAATCACTAAGGAAATATTAACCAGAATTTTAGTGCAAGATTAGAAGATCTAGTAGCTACTCTAAATAAAAGAAAGAATATTGTTTACTTGCTAAGTAATTTGACAGCCATAGATCTTGAAAGGAGAAATTGATAGCGGTTCTTTTATTTTTATCTTGTAGAGTCTGTGCATATCCATCTATGGCTGTATGTACGTGGTGTGTGTGTGTGTGTGTGTGTGTGTGCGCGCGCGTGTGCAAGTGATGTCAGGCTTGAAGCCTGCTTCGATCATGCTAATTGAGTGCCTTATTGTTGAGTTACAACCTCAGAAAAAATTTCAATTTATTGCATTCTTTTTAATTTGTGCAGACATTATTGCCAACACATTGTTGAAAAACTAGGAATATTGTATTTCTTATTCTTAGTGTGCTTCAAAAGCTCAGCTTTTAATACAGCATTTTAATACTTTTATTTACTAAAATTTATTGTCCCAAATTTTCTAAATTTTGAAAGTTCTTTTATTTAACAAAGTTTATATATAGATTAGAAAATACTTTAAATATTTCCTGAGCTATTTTTTTATATTTTTTATTTGACTCTATTCTTTATGTATTAATTTTATTTTCATACAAGTGTATTTTGGTCATATCCACCCTATATTTTACTGTCTTTTAACCACTCCCCCTTTCTCTTATATTTCTTAATTTATTAAATTTTAAATTGCTTAAATTATTTGTAATAAGTGAAACTATTATTTAAATATTGCTAATTTAAATGATTTATTATATTAATATTGAACATATTATTGAATTGAAAATAGTATTAGTTCTTTTTCTTAATTATATAACAAATTAAGCCAAGAAATACATGTAGACAGTTGAATTGTAAAAGATTCAAGTAATACTTAAAAGTTATATGAAACCTCTTGACTCTTCTTGTTTTTAAATGTATTTGGTTGTTACAGGATCTCACTATGCAGCTCAGACTCATGGTGATCCTTCTGTTTTCAGCCTCCCCAACTCTGGGATTACAAGCATGCATCACTATGCCCAGTGTCTGGCTGCCTCAGCCTGTCCTGGGAGTGGGGCCAGTGCAGCCTGTGGTGCTTGTTAATCCTAGTTGTATTTGGTAAATTACACTTAGTTTCAGTTCTTTTGGGTTTTGCTTGTGGATTCTACTACTAATTTTATTTATTTATTTATTTATTTATTTATTTATTTATTTGTATGTATTTTAGGAAAGAGTCTACAGGATGTTCAGGGTCTCATTACTAGATCAGACTCCTAGTGATCTGCCTGTTTACATCCTCCCAAGCACTGGGATTACAGGTGTGCCCTACCACGCCCAGTCTCAATTGCCATCTCAGTGTGCCCTGGGTGTGGGGCTGAAACAGCAGGCCCAGGTATCGAACCGTAGGCCTCTGTGCCTGCTTGCAGGTGCTTTGATCTGCTGAGCTATTTGGTCGGCTCTTTCTACTATTAATTTTAGAACTGATGTATACAAGTCCATTTAGTATATAAGAATAGCTCATGAGTGAGCACAGGATTATAGAATATACCATGAATGACCAGGGTGCAAAAGTCCTCTGATGTTAGTAGCTAATTGGGCACTTTTTCCTTCATTTATGTAGGGAATCTTACTTTCCACTTCTCAGAGAAATGTTCTTTGTGATCACTGCTCAGGGAAGGGAAGAAGATGTAGAGGTTAACAGGACCCAGGACACGATGTTGTAGTTTCCATGTTAAGTACCCCTAAAGACTTCCGGGGCAAGTCATATTTGTGTAGTGTTAGCTCTGAGCACCTTGAAAACCACTCCAATGTCAATGCCATTGTTTTGCTGATTGTCTTTAGGTATTTACTATTACAAGCTATTTTTTTAATCCCTCCCCCCCTTTTTTTTGGTGGCTAAGACTTTTTTATTTTTCTTTAAAGATTTTTGCTATAGATTGAGGGCTTATGTCCATCAAACATACATATTCAGAATGACCAAACAGCTCAGCGGATTAAAGTGCCTGGAAGCAGTCACAGGGGTTAGGGGTTCAATCCCTGAGCCTGCTGGCTGGCCCCACCCCCAAGGTGCACTGAGATGGCGGTTGAGACTGGACATGATGGCGCACACCTGAAATCCCAGTGCTTGGGAGGCTGAAAACAGGAGGATCACTGTGTCCGATCTAGTAGTGAGACAATGAACACCCTTTAGACCCTTCCCTAAAATACAGAAACAAAACAAAACAAAACAAAACAAAACAAAACAAAACAACAACAACAAAAAGCCATACATATGGATCAGCATCCTTATGTTCAGTATGGCGTATTTAGACGGGCACTTTAAGATGTAGTTATACCATAATGGTCGAGGCTTCACTGTATTATTTAGTTTGGCCGTATGAAGAGACCTGGGTGAACTTGCCTACTCTGCTTTCTCAACCATATAGGACAGTGAGATGACAGATGCCTGCAACTTTGGAAGCAAGGCTTCTGTAGACACAAGAGCTGCTGACACATGATCTTGGACTTCACATCCTCCAGAACTTTGAGAAAATAATGTTCTTTGTTCAGCCCATTCGCTCTGCAGGAGGAGATTAGAATGTGGGCATCTGGCTGAGCAAGCGGATGTGAGCTGTCAATCACAGAGATCCAGGACACGTGCCCAGAAACGCAGTTCCCAGTCCCTGCCCCGGGACCAGCTGCAGAGTGCTAGCTTCAAGTCTTCTGGTGCAAGATCAGGCAGGTTTTCTATAAAGTCCCCTTGTGTGAAGTATCCTTAGGAATGGGGAGCACAAAAGGCTTCAGCCACATTCACTCTACAGCATATAATTCTTTTCTTTCCATTATGAAATGTAAAACTTCCCTATCTTCTTTGCTGGTCTTGTCCAACTTTTTGTTCAGGGCAATAAAAAACTTGAAAGAATCCCTGGGAAGAGTCCATAGCATCCCAGAACTCTGATTTTTTTTTTTTAAAGTCTATTAGCCTAAACTGTAAACTGCAAAGCTTCTTCTAATATTATTTCTTATTTTTTGAGTTTTCCCTTTTAATAACTTCATTTTTTGTGTCATTTCATGAGTAGGATAGAAATGTTTTGCTCAATCTGATTTTTTATTCAATTGTTTCCTTCTTAAATATCCAAAGGCAATAAATACATAGTAGTACTTTGGGTTTTGGATTTTTTCTGTGGAAGTAGGTCTCAGCAAAATTGGTATGAAACCAAACTTTATAGACACCCAGTTAGTGCTCTTAGTTACATGTTTTTTCTCCTTCCAGAATCTCAACTATCAGTTATGTTCAGTTCCAAGTCATTATTTAAATATTAAGTATTTGTTTTTCAACAGAATATGCAGTTTAAAAAGAATCCAAGTCATTCCATAAAGCATTGGCTGCAGTTTCAAACTATTTGTGAAAGTCAGAGACAAAGATAAAGAGGTCTGAATTAATGTACAACATTGTTGTATGTTTCTGTACTAAAGATAATGCATATGGTTCTCACTCATAAGCTAAGATTTAGTTTTGCTCAAAAAATTTTTTATCTCATCAAACAAATCTTGAGTTATTCTGTTTAATCAAAGGAGGTAAACATTATTATTATGTTTTATATTGTTATTAATTCCAACCTAGTGCTGTCCTAGAGATCCATGACAATCTTAAATAATTAATACTAGTTGAAAGTTGGCAATTATTCCAAACTTTGTATAAGAAATATTTTATTTACTTCATGCTAAATTGATGAACAGATGTTCGCTAAGTGATGCAATTTTCATATCATAATATTTCATGGTTATATTTCTGAAAATACATATTTTTAAAATTTTAAATATTATTGATTATGCTTAAGATAATTTATAAACCAATAAGGCAAAGGAAGGGAATGAGGTAAAATAGTCTAACTCAAGCAAGCGCAGTTTCTATGTTTTCTGGATATTGGCTCGATATAAACCCAGTTCTTACTCTGACATGTTTTCTTATTCTTTCACCTTGTCTGCTTCACACAAGATAGCTTCCTGGGTGTGTCAGATCAGATATCATGCTAAAGGACAACCCTGAATCTAAAGATTTAAGAAGACCATTTTCTTTTTCTTCTAATCTCTTTAATAAATAATAATAATAATAATAATAATAATATCTTAATAGGTTGGGTCTGTTTCTCTGGAAAAGAAAAATATGAAAGGTGAAACAAAGTAAACAGCATAGTTCTTGTACTGATGCAATGGTTTCAATAAATATTAAACAGCAAATCACATGCTTTACAAGGTGTAGTTTATGTCATATGCATCTCACTTAATGGGCCTTGAGTCCTCAGGCACTTCTAGAAATGGAAACAAAACAATGGAGTGCTTTCTCATGAGACCGGAAATCACTTTTCTACTCACTGTCACTACCACAAGTTACATACAAGTACTTAAGTATAAAAATGTTTTTCAATAAAAGCTGGATGCGCTTCATCATGTGGGGACTTTTTCCTCACAAATGGAAATAAAACTTTTACAAAATTCTCATGAAGAGCAAGTGCTCTGGTGCTCACTGGTGTTCATATATTACTTATCTAGCATATGGAACCTATGTAATGTCTCAAAATGTGTGTGTGTGTGTGTGTGTGTGTGTGTTAACAACACAATGTATGCATCCTGGAATTTGCACATCTTTTAAGAAGATAAAAAGCTTTTAAATTGTGTTAAATACCGCAATAATTTGACATGAAGTTAAACAAGCAAAACTGGTAATAATAGTAACTATAATGAGTGCTTAAGATGTAAGCAGCATTTTCTAAGCTCTTTCTTTAAGCCTCTTGATCCTTACAACAATATTACAGGACAGACAGTACTAAAAGTCCCATGCTAGGGTGGAAATTTGCTCAATTTTACATAAAATGCTACTTATAAAGCCTAAATTCCATCCAGCACTATCTGAGTTCAAAATTCAAGTGCTTGGGCCAGGGAGATGGTTCAGTGGAATAAATGCTTCCTTGGCAAGCACAAGGGCCTGAGTTCAATCCCTGGTTCAGCAAAAAAACAAACAAAAAATAAACCCAAAAAACAAGAAAGCCCCACAAAATTCAAACCCTTAGAGATCCCCAGCCTGATAAACACAAATAACTTCATCCTCTTTGCTTTATATTACCATTCATGTTGTTAATAGAAAATAGAAACATTCAGAATTTCGGGTATTTTAAATAGGTATTTATGTTTAGAAACATATGATAAGATTTAAATAAATGGTATCCAAGCTTATTAAGACATTTAAAAAATAAAAATTCCTATATGAAATATTATGAACTAAAAAGTAGTTGCATTTCATTTTATGCAGCAGGTTGAATCTGTTCTTTTTTCTTTCTTTCTTTTTTTTTTTTTTTTTTTCCAGAATCCAGGGATTGAACTTGGGCCCTTTTGCTTGCCCTGTAAACACTTATTCTACTGAGCCACCTCCCCAGTCCCTTGAATCTATTCTTTACACTTCCCAGTTTTCTGTTATATTTATTTGCTTTTATTTCTTAGAAACTCTAATAATATAACCTAAACTATAGAACACCATTATAAATACAATAAAAAGCCAGAGATTCCTTTCTTTTCTAACAGTTCCTAGCTTGGAGAAGCCATCTGAGTTTTCCTTTATAATTCCTATCCACATAATCTGATCCTGCATTTTTTTAAATTTTATTTTTATTTGTGTGTGTGTGTGTGTGTGTGTGTGTGTGTGTGTGGCCAGCTCAGCCCACCAGGGGGCGGGGCTGGCTGGCATGTGGTGCTGGGGGATTGAACTGCGGTCCCTGTGCTTTGCTAAGCTTGTTCTACATAGGTGCTTTAGACCACTGAGCCATCTCACCAGCACCTGATCCTGCATTTTCTTTCTATTTTAGGATCACTGAGAGTCTGGTTGTTCCTGAATTCTTCTTTCATTAACAGACAGCTGTCAGGATTAAAAAGCATTTTCTATTCTTTCTCTGAAAAATGCTTCCTGTACTCTACAAGCTTCTTTGAAGATGGTTATCCCCTCCTTATCACTAGCATTTCAAGCTGCCTATCCTTCCAGGATAACTCCACAGCTTCCCTCCTAGGACTCCCCACAAATATAATACTATATCACTGGTGTCTGTACTGGTACTGATGCCAAAGGGCACCCCTCTGCCTTTCATTTTGATTTTCCAGTAGAACTGAGTACAGTTCACCACTTTCCTATTACAATATTTTCTTCTCAGCTTGCATGACATTCCACCATCTCTTTCTTTTGCTATTTTGACTGTTTAATGTTCCTTGTCATTTTTTCTTTCTTTACCTTCTTCCTAAACATTGGTAATCTACAGGACTTAGTTTTGAAAATTCCTCATAATTTACCATCATTCTGTAAGGTATTATTAATTCTTCATATACCGTACAAAGATGCTTTGAGAGATGGCATAGAATACTCCTTTTAATTGAAAGTTTCAAAGTGAATCTGATTTCTTATGCATCTCAAAATTATAATTTATTTTCTAATTTTTTATGCATTTAGTACAGTGTCTATAGGGTCTCACTACACAGATCATACTTGTAGTGATTCTCCTGCTTTCAGCACCCCAAGCGCTGGGATTACAGGGTGGCACGCCGCCAGCCCAGTCTCAGTCTCCGTGAGCCCCGGGGATGGGGCCAGCACTGCACACAGGAGACTGAACTTTGGTCCTTGCGTCTGCCTAAGCAGGCGCTTTAATCTGCTGAGCTATCTGGCTGGTCCTTAAAAATTATAATTTCTTTCTTTCTTTCTTTTTCTGTATTTTAGGAAAGGGCCTATAGGGTATTCAGGGTTCACTACTAGATCGGACGGGTAGTGATCTCCCTGTTTACAGCCTCTCAAGTGCTGAGATTACAGGCATGCTTATACCATGCCCAGTCTCCATTGCTGTCTCAGCGTGCCCCCGGGGTGGGACTGGCATGGCAGGCCTGGGGATTGAAACTGTGGCCCATGTGCCTGCTTGCTGGCACTTTAATCCGCTGAGCTATTTGTCCTGCCCAAAATTGTACTTTTTTAGTGATAAAAATACACTTGCTTTTAGAATAGCATGGTTGGCATACCATTTAGCTTAAGACCTAGGTCTCACTGTCTTGTGTTTATATACTGAAGTTTTGCGATCACCAATGTGGAATATCACATGTATTCGTGCTATATGTTATGAAATTTGATAGTCAAAGTTTAGTGAGTTTTTTTTTTTGGCAGAACCAGGGATTAAACTCAAGCCCTTGCTCTTGCCAGGGAAGCACTTATTCTACTGAGCCATCTCTCTGGCCCCTGGTTTAGTGAGACTGTTCTGAATATTTGGCCTATTAATAACGTAATCTTATCTCTCCATGCTCAGTGACATAGAGGATTCAAAAGCACGGCTTTGGTGTTTGTTGGAATTAAAAGGAAAGAGAAAAAGGAGACAAGACTAGTTCTGAGTCTAACTAAGGTCTTAAATTAAGGAAATTATTCAAGCTAGGGACTAGAAATAGCAACTAAATTCTATTGTGTGTACATTTTATAGAATACAAATAATAAACGTTTAATGAGCAGTTAAATATCGAGTATTTCTTAAGGGTTTTTGTGCGCACAGGCCTGATTAATCTTTTAGTCCTATGAGTAGTTGTTACAATTAATGATTATGCCCATTTTATAGATAAAAGCACAGAACAGGCCGGCAAGATAGTTCAACAGACTAAAGCACCTGCTTTGCCAAAGCGCTGCGGCCAGGGTTCGATCCCCCGTGTGCCATGCCACCCCCCTCACCCCCGGGCATGCTGAGACTGTGATTGAGACTTGGTGTGGTGGCACATGCCTGTAATTCCAGCACTTGAGAGCCGAAAAGAGGAGGGTCACTACCAGTCCGACCTACATAGTGAGACCCTGTAGACCCTGCACTAAATACATTTAAAAAAATAAACGAAGTACAGAGACCCTAAAACTTACAAGACATAAAACTAGTGCTTGGTAGAGATTTTTACCCCAAACAATATGACTACAGACATTGTATTCTTAACAGATACATATCACTGTAAATTTCCTAAGGAAAATTCAGAAGTTCTTTTTTATTATCTTTTAAATGTGTAGAAATTATTATTTTTAAACTGAAGCAATTTAAATGAATTTCTAAGTGCTTTAAACTAAAAATTTATGTATGTATGTATATATGGATGGATGGATGGATGGATGGATGGATGGATTTGGTACAGGGTCTCACCATTCAGACCCTGTACTCTCGCCATGCAGACTTGTAGGGATCTCCCTGTTTTTAGCCTCCTCAGCACTGGAACTCAGTTACTGAGGCATGCAGGGCCAGCATGGTATGCGATACAGGGAATCAAACCCCAGCCCATGTACTTGCCTAAAAAATTTATTGTTTTGAAAAGATGATATGAACTATGACTACTCTCAATGGTCACAAAATAGTTTATATACTGATGTACATTTTCACAGTGAAACTGTTTGCTGAATAATGATCTAGAAGCTTTTCATAAATTTAAAGTTTCTTCAACATTTGGTTTAATTTTTCTTTTTCTTCTGGGAAACTATTTACCTTGATTTTCGGATGACATGTCTTAAATTTTGCTCTGCCCCTAGTCAGGCATTTTATTTTGAGAGCAGTAGTGTCTGGAGACACAGGCTCATCAGTTGTCGGGTGTGCCTGCAGGAGCTTCCTAAAGGTAATAGGTCTTCTGAGTGATGTTATTCCCAGGGCAGTTGTTGGGGATTATGGTTTATAATCTCATTTGCTTTTGACACTACTTAACATGCTGACTATTCTGGAAATTCCATTAACTCTTTCACCAGATTGGATACTGTGTAATTATCTGTAGTTTGATTTCCCTAAATCATCCTCTTGAAATCTGAAGAAGTAAATTTTAATTCCAGATGTGCCCAATTTTGAAAAATAGGCTTACATCCCTAGAGACATAACTCAGTGGATGTTAATTGTGGTGATGGTAATAGTGGTACTTGAGCTATAAGCCGTCTGTTGGATTTATAATTGATGTAAAACCCCTTTACATTCTGGACCTAACATTTGTCTTAAATCTTAGACTGAATTTGTATTTTTATTTATTTTTAAAAAATTTCTTTTGGTTTTGAGTACCTACTAGTATGCATGACAATAGGAAACTAAGTTTTAGTATTGTCAGAAGTCTGCATATCCATCGCTTTATCTGTTACAAAATACATGAACAAAAAAATCTTTATATTTTCCAAGTGACTGCAAGGATACTGTTTATAAAGACTAGAAAATACAGATAGAAAAAAGGAAAAAGCATAGAAATTGCCTCTAATACTATTATTCAGACATAAAAGTACTATAACTTGGGTATATATCATTTACCAGTGTTCATTTTAACATTTTGCAAAAAATAGTGACTTTTTTCATCATGTGGATCATATATACTAATATGAAATGCTTGGCATGAGGAAAATTTCAGATTTTGAATTATGTTTAAGATTTTGGAATATTTATGCATAATGAGTTGTGTAGGAGATGGGACTCAAGTTTAAATAAAAATTATTTGTTACATCTAAACCTTTTCTAATAGCTTAGATATAATTTTATGCAATAGTTTTAGTGTTCCTGTGTTTTGACAGTGACTGACCTTAGAAATTTAGCCCTGGATGTTTTCACATGGTGCTCAAAAAGTTTCAGATTTTGGAGCGTTAAGGGTTTCCAACTTGTAGTTGCTGTATTTTTTAATAGATTGAGAATCTGTGTCTGTATAGAATTATTATGTACTATTTTAAAATTGATATTTTTCTGCTATTGAAATCATTTATTTAACTGTGACATTATCAGTGGACATTCATAGTCTTTTAGATGTTTTTGCTGTTGTCTAAATGATACCATTAGTGATATCATATTTGAATGTACCTGGTTTTAAGAAGGAGAATTGCAATTTCCAGCAGATTGCAAGCATGTAAAACTTGCCAAATTCTCCTATGGAAGAATTATATAAGGGGTGGGGATGGAGCTTAATGGTCAGGTGATTGCCAAGAATGAGTAAAGCCCTGGGTTCAGTTCTCAGTGCCATAAAAAAAAGAAAAAGAGAGTTATTCATTTTGTGTTTTTGACAATAGTACACAATGTATGATGAGGACTTAGCCTGAGTTTTAAATTTTTTATTAAATTTTGTTAAAAAGACAAGTATGTAGAACAAATCAAGCCTAACAAGAAGTGAAGTTAACTGAATTTCCTACATTTATTATATTGTGATAAGCAGGCTTATCTTCATGGGTTTGTTGCAATGTTCTAATTGCAGGTTCAGAAGCCAAGAGGAAACAAATCGAAAAGGGATGGTTATGGCGTTCTCCTCACTAGAACAATGAAAGTACTTTCAAGATGATGGATGGACATTTCAGAGCATCGTTTTCATCTTCCTTACATTTGACAAGTACTGCTGACAATATTAAAGTAATAATTAACATTTATTGGTCATTTATTATATGCCAAGTACTATTCTAAAAGCATTACATATATTATCTCATACTCTAGAAGCTAATTTAATATGAATTGAAGCATCCTACTCATATTTTCAATTAACTAGACCACAGTAGTAAGATGTAGTTAAGCTAGTTTTTCAGAACTTACCAAAATGTATATTCCCAGAAATGTCACTTCCTAGGAATTTTAACCCTGCTGTTTGGGTAGCAGTGAAGTCACCTGAATGTGAACGAGAGGTATCACTGTTGCTCCTAAGTGAAATTTCCCACAGTTATAGTCTCCTTGACTTATTTGGTGCTAAATCATTTTATATTATTATCTCATTCATGTTTCCCTATGCCTCTTATTTAATAATATAGCATATAAGTCTTGGTAAGATGTCTAAACATTTTTTCATCTATCTATCTATCTATCTATCTATCTATCTATCTATCTATCTATCTATCTATTCATTTATTTAGGCTGGCTCAGCCTGCCCTGAGGATAAATCTGATGAGGCATATGGTGCTGAGGATCAAACTGCAGTCCCCTGCCCTGGCCTGAGCTTGCCTAAGCAGGCACTATATACAGTTGAGCTATCCTGTCAGCCATGTATGTAATTTTGAAGAATATTATTCAGTTCAGTAATTTAGATTGAACCCAGCATATTGCGCTCAGATAATTCTTTGATTGACTTTCTTCATTTTAAAAATATGATAAATGCCAAAATGCCATGGAATGAAAAAGAAAATCAATCTGATCATTTTGATACTTCACCTAAAAGTTGATAGGACTTTACATCACTTTCCCTTTTGAAGAAATGTTACACTTACCTTATTTAATTATTGGTAGTGTATTTTCCTCTTGAAACAATAAAAATTTTAGTCTCACATAAAAATTTTTGAAAAGCCTTGAATCTTAATTAAGCACAACGTTCTCTCCTCTCTGTTTATTCTAGAGCTAATGAACAAAGCTGAATAAAATCAGCTGTGAGCAAAAAGACTCAGCTTTCTCCTGGAAAATATACTAACACAACACATTTCTAACTATCTCACTGTGTTCTGCCTTCCAGCTAACTATAGATGAGATATTTCTTCCCTCTGAAAAACTTTTTCCTGGAGTTGCTTACCTCTCCCCACTTTCAGGACTTTATTTGTGCAATCCCTGGCTTTCACTTCTGGATCATCATTGTGTATCCTTCATTTCCACTCATGATATATGCTTTAGCACCTTCTTTAAATACCATCACTGAAGTCACTTTTCTTCCTATCTACTACTTTATCAGTTTGCTTCCATACATAGTGGAACTTCTTTATTTAGATCAATGTAGTTCCCAGCTCTCCTACCTTCCACATTTCTTTGTCAGGGTTTCACTCATGACCAGGAGCCATGTAGGTTGCCAAGCTCAGGGGCCACTTTTTGTTTCAGTGACCTGTCTTTCATCCCATGGTGAGGAAGAGATTCTGTCCTAGTGTTGTAGAAATGGCTGAACATGACACCCAACATTGGACTCTTGAGATCAGCTGCAATTTATTGATTGTATATACCGCTAGCCTGGCAGAGGAAGAAGCCATATGCTGTGCATGGTTAGATGAGGTTACACTGGGGAAGAGAATGAACAACTGATGGCTGTGAAATGCAGGGCTCAGAGCATCAAGAGTGTGTGGTGACTTCTGGTCCCATCAGAGGCTATTGTTGACTTTTTGAATAATGTTAGAAGAAATGTCATACTCAGAGATAGGTAGGAATTGTGCCTGGCTTCCTTGGTAAAGAGCTCTATTCTGCAGGAGTGCATTATCTATGGGAATGAAAGGGTGCAGTTAGCCATTTGAGGACCTTTGAGCTTTAAGCATGTCAAGGGGATACATAATTTTGGACTTTAATGTTAAGTCCCCATACTTTCCTACTCAGTTTCTCAGGTTTTTTTTCAACTCATATGGCTACCCTTGTCACAAATCACACTTTTATATTGCTGCTATATTGCTTATCATGACTGCTAGCTTTACTTGGAGTCGACTGGCTATCTATTCTCAACATTTTTTGATCCTCAAGGTCTCTAAAGTTCTCCAAGTCTCTTAACTGGGTCTCTCCATTACTCTGCTTAGGAACATTTCTTAGGTAATCACATTTATTCATAGCTTCAAATAGTATTTATAAAACTCATGAATCTCCCACATTCTATTTCTAGCCCTTAGTCACTCTGAAATCCTGTACATGTGACTCAGGTCTCTTACCTTGAGTTTCCATTTGGAAGTCTCAGAGTCATCTCGTATTTTATATGTCCACCATTATTTTTGTATTTTCCTTTACATATCTTCTTGAAGTTATTCCCATTTCAGTAAATATCACTTTCACTCATATAGTCATTTGACCAAAATCTGGAAACTTATCCCTCAATTTTCATATTGTTTTATTTACTTTCTAATCCATCAATCAGTCCTGTCAATTATAGTGTCAAAATACAACTACAATTTATTTATTTCTATCTATACTACCAGCATCCTAGTTGAAAGCCACTTTTATTGCTGTCATAGTTTCCCAACAAGTCCCTTGTTTTCTACTCTTAACTAAACCAACATATGCTGCACTTATCTTTTGAAAGATAACATGACTCATACTATTTCTTAAAAACTTTAAGCAACTTATCTTAGCTCTTGAAGTAAACCTAAAGTATCTGAAAAAACAAACATCACATTAGATCTGAATTTTTCTTATATTCTGATTTCAACTGGCAACATTTCCCTTTTCCTTACTGTCTTCTCCAGTGAAGGTAAACTTCTTCAGTCTCTGACAATGATACATTTATTCCCCAAGACACTAGAAATGTTACATTAGACATTATTGGTACTTGGAGTGCTTCTCTCTTCTTCAGAATTTTGATGTCTTAGATGTCATTTCCACAGAGAAGACATGTTTCACCACTGGTGTCTAATCATCACCAAGCAAATTTGAGTCATTATCCTAGTTGAAATATCTGAATAGCACTTTCCAGTACCTGGTATCATCCATTTTGGTTAATCTATTTGTACATTTTGACAGTTTTTAAATTGGTTGTAAACTGAAATTGTTAAAATATTTTTTACAGTTACAAAGTCATCATATTTCTTATAATCACTTGTATGTACTAGTTTAAATGGTGTTTTATTTTTATTTAAGGTGGCATAATGAAAAAGAAAAGTCTTAAAAATCAGTTCATCCTTTGACTCAGTGATTACAAGTTTTTATCCAATTATGGGTATTTCCTGTCTTCCATGTTTCAGCTTAAAGACTTTGCACTTAACAATGGTGCAAGAATGATCAGCACTCAAGAGAAACTGCTTCACAATTTGAATTTTGATGCTTTCCAAGGCAACGATTCTCCCTTCTGATGCTGAGCAGTAGCAGCAAGATGCAGCCCCCAGTCAGTCATGGTTACCACATATGAGTAGGCTTTGTGCTTTTGGTCCCCAGAAGACTAAGTGTTTTGTTCACATTTAAGGAAGCTTCACCTAAGCTATGATGTTTGATAGGTTAAGTAAAACAAATGCTTTTTTGATGCTCAATATTTTCAATTGAAGATGACTTTACTAGAATTTAACCCCATTATAAATCATTGAGCTTTTGTGCACTCTTTTCTCTTTGAAAGAATGTTTGCTATAGAATATTTATTCACTCTTCAAAATTAAGATATGATGGAAACTTCTTTGGAACTTCTCATACTGACCTCAATTTTTTAAACCTTGTATAACCTTCTAATTATTCTTATCACACTGTGTTTCAGTCATATGTACCTTCCTATAGACTATGAGCTAATTAAACTCATAGTAACAGATCTATTTGAAATCCCTTAAACATCTTTGGAAAGCTTAATGAAAAGTATATGAGAATGGCCTTTGTAAAACTATCCTATTTGTGGCAAAGAGGTACACATGGAAGAATTGAGCCAGAGAAGAACTCTCTTTAATCAATAAACTTTCAAGAGAGCCTGACTGCTTTGGTCTGGGCAGAAGAGTCACTGGAAGAGCATATCAATATTCACTGAAAATGATCCTGGGACAAGGGCCCCAACTTCCAGGCATTTCAGTTGTGAGCTTTCTGAAAAGCTTGCATAGTTTTATGTTAAAGTTATTTTGACTTTCATTCTGGATTTAAATGGGAAAAGTAATGTGAAGAAGTTAGAGATATACAGACAGGCTCATTGTATTCTTACTTTTAATCACTACCCTATGTTTTCTGTTTCTAATGTAAAGCTATTGAGGTCATTTCACTGATAGGTTAATAAAACAAAATAGTCTATGTTCAATAGATGTTTGTGATTCTGAGCCATTGGTTGCAAGTCCTGCCAAGAATTACTTTTGACAAAGATTGTTTCAGATTACTAACACTATGGCCCTAATGTCTTAAAATTAAAGAAAATAAAAGAATTTCTGAAAATTTAACCATACAAAAAACTCCCAAGGTCATTGAAGCATACAGCAAATGGTTCTCTTATAACTAATGAAAGATGAACACACATAGCCATGAAAATTTGTACTTATTTGATGTATCTTTCACTGTCATATGCTTGCTGAATATAAGGCTCGTTCATTTCCCCTCCTTCTAGTTTTCTATGCTATTATCCACTCTAGACAATCTCATCTTCAAGGGACCCTAGTGATATGGCATGATAAAGGCAAAAAACCTCAAGCTGAGAGCTTGCTTTAAGTACCTGTGTACCCATTTGTTACCCCTGGGTGTTTAACTCCATTTGGTGCATCTAAATGGAACAATGGAAAGGCTTGTGAAGTAGATACTTGAGTGAAAGAGACTGTAAAAGAACGAAATAAAGAAATAGTAGAACAAGTTAAATGGGACCATCAACTTCTTCAGCATTACATTCTATTTAATCGAGGTCTGTAGAGAAAAATAATATGATAAATTGACCTCTCCCTTATAGTCTCTTACACACAGACATTCTAGACATTTCTGAGAAACTTTCTAATCTACAGTATAACTTAGGAAAATAGCTGTGACTAATTGAAAGATAAATCAAGAAGCTGACCATTTAGTTTTGCTTTTGTTTTCGTAAATTTAGTACAGTACTTGGGACATGGCAGGTTAATAATATATTTGTAAGTGAACAAATGTGTTTTACATTTCTATCATTTTAGACATCAGATTCTGCATTTGCTCTGCAAGAAAGAACTGAAAGCCTAAAGTGCTGTGGATTGCAGGCTTCATTCTCTTCAATTGCAGCTGGTCATTAGGCAGCATTTAATCTCTTTTGAGAAATGGAGGCCAGCACTGATTCTAGTTTTTATACTGATAATGATGTGATTGCTTTCAAAGGCAGAAATTTTAGAAGAGAATTTCAAAGAGGTGTTATGTTGATTTAAATATATTGAATTATGAAAAAGGTACAACTTTGATGACTTAATCAAGATATTACAAGAAGCATGATGGTGCACTTGATGGAGACTGAAGCCTAGCAGTTGTTCAAAGAAAGGAAGGGACTGAGTGTGGAGTGGGGAGCTGGTATAGCCATGGTATGCCTGTTACTATGTTTACTCTCAGATGAGATAAATCAGACTTGCATGTGCAAACATTGCATTGTTTTTCTAGGGTAAGAACCTGAAAGCATTAATAAAATCTGAAGATACAATAGATACTGTGAAAGGGAAAGAAACTGCTCAAAGGGAAGGAAAACCTGGGATGAGGAATATTAGGAAAGAAGGAAGGGAAATAAGATACATTTGAACTTCTTTTTTTTTTGTGGCCAGGTCAGCCCACTCTGGGGGAGGGGTTGGTGCAGCATGTGGTACTGGGGATCGAACTGCAGTCCTTGCACTTGCCTAAGCTTGCCTAAGCAGGTGCTTTAGTCTGCTGAGCTATCTCGCTGACCCTAAAAGATACATGCATGTATACACACAAGATAGCTTGGATAATTGAGTTTTTATTTTAACACCATACTGTTAAGGATAGAATTAGTATGATATTTTCTTCTCTGAATATATTATACTGTATTGTTTGTGTTCATATTAATGGACTCTCAGGCTTTGGCATCTTTTCCGTGTTCCTATGCCGCAGTGAACTTCATGGCATCTGCATCTCTGTACACATGCGAGCACTTTAACAGTCTTGTCATTTGAGATGTATCTGCACAAAGCCACAACAGCTTTGTGGAATTCCAGGTGTGTAATCTGTTAGATGTGCAGACATTCGGACCTCCTGCAAGACCCCCTAGATCCGAATCTGAATTTTAACAAGGACTCGAGTGATTAGTGTGCATAATAAAATTGGAAAAGAATTGTTATGAAAAGTGTTCCAGAAAGTGCCACCACTAGGTCATGGGAAATAAACACTTTGAATTTCACTGTATATTGTCAAATATTTTTCTTAAGTGACTGTTGTCATGCTCTATGCTTCTAGCAATCTACATGAGTTTGTTACTTCCTACATTCTGGCTGACATTTGGTACCACAGAATTTTTTCATTTTCCCTTTCTCATTGATATGGAAATTAATTCACTGTAATTTTAATGGTTACTTTTCTGATTATTAGTATTATTACTTAACAATTAATTTTTTATTTCTCCTGTATCTTCAGCTTTCTTTCTTTTATCAGTGTAAATACATGTTTAACTTTTCCAGTTTGAACAAACTCACTCTCCAACAATTTTTTGCTTGACCCTCCCAGCTAAGGACTCTTTTTGTCTGATCTCTTTACAGCAAAATCTTTGGAAAAGTTATCTATACTACCATTAAGAAATCATTTTTAAGGGGCCGGCGAGATGGCTCAGTGGAATAAGTGCTTCCCCGGCAAGCACAAGGATCTGAGTTCAATCCCCGGTTCAAAAAAAAAAAAAAATCATTTATAGCATTTACTTTTACTTGATTCAATAAAACTTACCTCTCAAGATTACATAGTACTTCCATGTTTGTAATTTTACAGGCCTTAATTTTCTTGACAGCAAATTAGACCAGATAAACACTTTCTTTATAAAATACATCACCACTTAGCTTCCATGAAATTAATTTATCTTGGTTCTTCTACTCCACTGGCTACTTTGCCTTGGACATTTTCCTGGTTCCTACTCAGTTTTCTCACACTTGGATCATCGAAGCTTCTAACCTTTTGTCTTGGCAATTTCCTCCTGACTGAGATGGAATATCCAAGATGGACACGATAAAGAATGAAAGGTTTATTTTGGCTCACAGATTTTAGAAGTTTCCATCCACAGTTGGCCGACTCCAAAGCAGGAAGGATGGCAGACAAGAAACAGTTCATGGCATGGCAAGCAGAAAGCAGTGAGCCTTCCTTCATCTTTTGCTTTTTATTCTATCCAGACCACAGGCCTATTGGTTGGTGCTACCCCAACCCAGAGTGGCTCTTTACTCTTTAGCAACTCTGACCTCCACAGACAGAGCTATGCTAGACCTATCAGTGCACTAATCTACTATTGCACATCCACGATTCAGTCATTCCTCAAAGCCCCACCTATGAGTGAGTCAGGCTCTGGGGATCATCTAGATATAAGCTATAACACCGTTTTCTTCTCTGCTCCACCTATGTTATAAGTGACTGGATTAAATCTCATCATTTAGGTAGCACCTGTATTTTCATTATTCCTCTAAATCATTGCTCCTATAATTTGGGTCTCTTGCTTAAATATGGATTTTTTAAAATTTGATTATTTATTTAAACTCCATGATGTTATGATCTATAATTACCTTAGATTTACCATGCTAAAAATTAAAATGCCAGTGCTATCAACTGCAGTTCATACTGTATCATTTTCTGTCTTTTCCATTCCAAAAAAATTGAACAGGCCTCTCTTCTGTTTGTTTATGCTCAAAATTTATTAGACTTATCTTTCTATCTGACTCTGCAACCCCTCAGCAAACATTCTCAGTTCTAACCTCATGATATATGCAGATTCCAATAATATCTGGCTCTCACCACAGCTAGGCAGATAGAAATCATATTAATATTGGTTTCTTTCTCTTAACAGCCACTGTCTCTGCTTCTATACGTCCCTTCTCTCCCAATAATCTATTCTCAGCATTTCATGCTCTTTTTAAAATAAGGGTTGTCATGCCACTCTTCTATGAACCAATTACTATTTCAGAGCCATGACAAATGACTGGCTGATATGGAAGCAGCATCATTGCCAAATTAGGGGACAGCTGTTAAGAGTCTTTTCTACTTTGGATTTGAAGAGAGTCAATTGAGGTTTAACTCATAGTAAGACTGTGGGTTAACTTCGACATGTTACTCTCATCTTCCTTGGGTTCTCATGGGTACTTTGGCAAGCAATTACTCCAAGAAATCTATGGGCAATTTTGTGTGTCAGTTTTTAAGAGGCACAGCTTATAGGAACTTCTAAAGTATTTTTAAGAAAATATTTCATAAAACATCTTTACAATATTTAGCTCCATACCACCCTGCAGTTAATCCTATCATTTCGTATATCTACATTAGAAAGCTATGTCACATTCTTAAAGCATGTTATAGGAGCAGTCTCACAAGTATGCCTGACAAAGTAAATCACAGATGTGTCAGTCAAAATTTATTTGCTATTTGCAATGCATAATCCATTTTAATAGGTGCTATAGGTTACATAACACATAAAAAGATGCCTATCTTCATTAGTTCAAATATTTTGGGGATTTGTCACAATCAATTGTTAAAGTCTAAACATTATAATGAAACTATTCAACATATGTTATTTCACACTGCACTGGTGAAAACTAAATTGGTATGCATATATTATGATAGGAAAACTCAAAGAGAAGTGGATGACTATTTCCTGTCTGTAAACTATTGACACTCTAGATAAAGCTCAAAAATTCACTGAGTATTAGAGGTTTTTGGAAGTTTGACAGGATAATTTTATATTTGGGTTGAAGTATTTTAGAAAAGGACTTCTGGGCCAAAGAGATAGCTGAGTGGAATAAGTGCTTGCCTGGCAAGTGCAAGGTACTGAGTTTGACCCTGGTACCACCAAAAAAAAAAAAGGAAAGAAAAAGAAAAAAAAGAAGGTATTCTTTTTATATGTAATAAAAATTCACTAATAATTTATTCTTCTTATATTTTGCATAATGACCAACTGTGATGGGTTTTCATAAAACTGGTCCTTAATATATTAAGGTGAATAGAAGATACATATTTCACCACTTTTGGAAATCTGGAGATGTTTGTTGGTTAGTATTCCAGATAGTAATTGGTTGGAAGAGGAGTAGCATGATAGCCTTTAAGGAACACTTTTAAATTGGCAATAAAATTGATGGGTGAAGAGAAAGAAATCCAGGGTGGCTATGAATACATTCTGAGATGTAACTGACTGACCAATCCAGCCACTGCTTCTCAGGATCCATCTTAGCAATTTGCCTGGGCCCACTTTCCTTGAGCCACTCACAACTAATGAGTAGGTAGGTGTCTTAAAGCAGGTTATATGCTGTGATACTAAGAAATTCTCCAACAGGTAGCTAGCTCAGCTTGAGGACTTCTCATCAACAAGGCTAAATTTTTTGTAGAACCGTGATGAAATCAGATATTCTTCTAAACAGATTGTGATAGTTAATTGCCTGTATTAACTCAGGTAAAGAGTAGGTAATACCTAACTGAGTCAGATCAGCATAGTTCTGGGTGTGGAATTTATTGAAGACAGAAAACACACCCTGGGTGCCAGTGACAGCAACAATAAGCTTGGAGATTACTGGAAATAAGGGAAATGAGGAAGCAAGGCTGCCTTTAGTCTCTTCAGAGGAGCTCCACTCTTCACCTTTACTTTGGATGTCATCTCCTGGCTTCTAAGAGCATAGACCCTTCAGCCTTCTGTCACAGATATTTCAGCCTCCTGATATGGACTCACATGAAAGAGTGATATTCAGGCTTTGAATTTTGGCTGGTCTTCCAGCACTCAGCACACAAACAGCCCTTTTGCACCCTCCACACCTTACACTGCAGATGGCCATTGCAAGCCTACCTTGTGAATCACTATATATTTATGTAATTTACATTAAATCTGTTTGTCTAGTAAGCACTGAATGATGCACAATCTTTACATGTCTCTCCTTTCACAGGAATCATATCTATAGCATAAACTTAAGGTTGTCTTGCCTTTGTCTTTCCTCTTCAACCTTTATCCATCTCATGAGATTCTCAAAATTAAATATGTGCACATCTTATATCTTGGCATCTTCTCTGTAAACCTGAAACAACATGGAATGGAATAAAGATCAATAAGTAATCTATGATATATGGTAACTGCAGCAGTTTCAATGAGAGGAAGTTGTAGTGAAATGAATCTTATTGATTCATCAAATACACATTTCCTAGGGTAATTCTTTGTAACAAAATCATTACTTCAAGACTGAAAATACACAGATAAAATATACACAACTCTTATCCTCAGTGCACTCTTAGTGCTTTAAGATTCAGAGAGGCAAAACCAATGCCCACTAGACAGCTCAAATGTTTGAGTGACTTCAAGTGAGCAACTGCTACAAACTGAGTGGTTAGAGGAATCTCAGAAGAGGAAGAGATATTTGAAATGAAACTTAACTACTAATATGAGTTATGTGGCTGGGGAAGAAAGTAAACACAGTCATTCTTTCTGGGGTGGTAGTGGTAGGAGCTTGCTTTAAAGATGATAGAACTGTATGTAAATGTATATAATATTTTAATGAAGGAATACAGCATATTTCACAAATTATGATAGTCTAATATGTATAAGGAAATGGCAACATACAGACTAAAATCCCAGTCAATGATCAAGATATGAATGACTTTATGCACCAACCTACAAATTTCACCCATTTCTTGAGAGCCATGGGGAGCCAAAGGGAATAGATGGTGTGAGTGGTAGGACCAGTTTTGAATACGAATGTATGCCTTTGGTTGTTGACAGAATCAATATAAAAGATTATTTCTTCCTTTTTACAATAATAAATGAGTACATTTTAATATTGATTAAGCAAAGAATAATATTGAGAAGTAGGTTAAAAGAGAAGCAATGAAAATTAGAATGCATTTTAGGGAAGGAGAAATGGATGCTTCAGAGCGTAAGCAGAATGGAAAGTGCTTGGAAAAGCAAGAAACCTGGAAAATTTGAAAAAGATGGTTTTGGATTCAGGGAAGTTCCTACATAGTATGGTACTAATGAATTTTGTCTTCCCTGTAAAATAAGTGGAAAATAAATAGCTGAAAATGCAGAAGGAATTGTACATGAATAGATGGTTGGGGAGAATAGAGATTTATCACAGTCTTGAAGAAAATGGAAATAAAACTGACTTGGAATTGTTAGACTAATTAACAGACATGTTAAAAGTCCAGATGAGTCTGGAAACCATGGATTTATGTTGGCACCAATCTGTGCATATGGGTTACATTTTATAGTGTCATTATCGTTGATCTTGATTTAGACAAGCAAACAGTTGGGTTCATTAAGGTTTGGGGTTTTTCCATGTGTGCACAATGAAATTAAAATACAACAATGTATAATGACATGCTATTAAGACAATAGAGGGAGATTTTTCCTCACTGAAATTTAACCTAAGTGAGACAAAGGCTAACTGCTGGAAAGTGAAGAATGGGAAAATCTGGTCAGTAGGTAGGAATTTTTTTTTTTTTTTTGTGTGTGTGTGTGTGTGTGTGTGTTTAGTGTAAGGTCTAATAGGGTCTCACCACACAGACCAGACTCATAGTGATCTTCCTGTTTTCAGCCTCCCAAGCACTGGGATTACAGGTGTGCACTACCACGCCCCATCTCAACTGCTGTCTCAGTGCACCCCTGTGGCAGGGCGACAATGGCAAGCCCAGGATTGAACTCTGGTCCCTGCATATGCCTAAGTAGGTGCTTTAGTCCACTGAGCTATCTAGCTGACTCCATAGGAATCTTGATATGGTCAGTAGGAGGTGCAGTGAGAGAGGTGAATGAGAGAGCTGGGAAATGAGAGATGTACTTGTCCAGAGAGGGTTTTGTGGATTTGTAATTTTAAAACATGCCACTCTCCTGGTTTTGTCTAGGGAAGTATACATGGCTTAAATAGATATATTTTAAGGTCACTGAGATGGAGTAATTTCAAAATGTATTTCCCTGATGGACACTGGTGGAAGGTAGAATTAAAATGTCACAATTGTTAAATCATAGGATAAAGGAATATTAGTGGGACTTGACACCAACAAGGGAAACACAATGCAAATAGAATTTTCATGGGCAGCATATTTGATAATAGGTGGAAGAACAAAAAACAAGAATCTGTCCTTTAATGTAAGAAGATTAAAATAAGTAACTGATGTCCCCTCCCCACTTGGCAATGGGCTGAGGGTGCTGTACTGAGCTGATTGTGCATGAGACGGGAGGAGGGAAAGAAATGCCTAGAAGGGAAGCATCAGTTTCAGTTAAGGTGCAAAAGTAAAGTGTACTTCTGGTAAGAGAGTTAAGCACGCAGGGAACTTTTCTAAACATGTTGTGCTAGTTCCAATGGTAGAGTTTGGATAGCAGTTGGGGAGCGGAGCTACTGGAATGAAATCACAGAGCTTGGTGAAATGGAAGGACTGAGGCCTCTAGAATTCAGTTAGCTAGAAGCTTGCTAAGAGAAATAGTTCCAGTGGTAGGCCAGTGGTTGGAAGGGAATATGGAATGCACAAATAGTACCATGATGTTCTTGGATCAAATGGACAACCTTGGGGAACTCCTATACTTTAGAAGATTTGTAGATTTCTCCTTCTCTGGATAGAGTCAACCGTAATCTGTGTTCATTATGTGGGCTCTAGAGACAGGGGCAAGGCTTCCAGGAACAGAATTTTTTTGTAATTAATATTGACATATAAAGATTCTTAGGGCCAGGGACATATCTTAAAGGCACAGTCCCTCCCTGGCAAGCGCAAGGTCCTGAATTATATACCCAGTACAGTAAATAAATAAATAAATAAATACCTGTAGTTTTCTGGGGCCTCTGCAAATTGTCAGTCTAATTAAGTTTCATATTTAACATGCGATGATTATATCTCATTATATAAATCCACTAAGCAACTAGTCAGAATTAGCTCTCAATGGCCAAAGCCATTTGTAGCACATGACACACATTTAAAATCCAGGATGTGAAAAATGGCTATAAAATTATGGTATAAATTTTTATCAAACCTTTAGGCAAATACTGAAAATACTAATCTTTTATATTGTGGATTAGTAATCCCATTAAGTGACTGATTTTGATTCTTTTCCTAGTGTTCTGGTTTAAGTCTAAGTAATGATAAATAATAATATTCATTTAAACATAATACAACATGTATGAATATTTATGTAAAACACTTAAGTGGTAAGATTATATTTTAAATACATATCTTGTAACTCTGATTAGGAAATAACAAAGTGACTGTGTTATGACAGGAATGCATGGGTACAGGATGGAGCTGGGCTATCTTAACAAGAACAAACTAGGAAAAGGATTTCTCTTCTTTGTAATCATAAATTTGATTTCGAAAAGAGTAAGTGTAATATGAAAGCAATATAAATGAAATGATGAAGAATCATTTTAATGTTTCAAATTGGTCATTTAAAAAAGATGGTAAAAATAGTAACAGCATTTGAGTAATAGTTCACATAAATCGAGTCTTACTATATTCCAGATAATATTTTCAGTGCTTTACATTAGTTAGTTTGCTTCTTAATGAATGATGAAAATGGAACAAGAGAATTAAAATAATAAAGATTGTGTTTTAGCACACCATCAGGGGGCTTTTACAAAAATTCACTATTACTTCAAGCTCATCATGTGCAAAACTCCTTGTCTTCCTTCTCAGACACTTTCTTTTATATTCTCTCTCTGGTGACTGATTCTTTTCCCTTTTCATTATCCACAGCTTGGAGTTATTTTTGACCTTGCTCTTTGTTCTCTTTTAGCTTCTAATTCATTTAATCAGGCTATTAGTTTCACCTTTGGAAGATTCACCTTTGCAAAGTACTACTGAATTTTAAAAGGTAATGCAGGTGCTGTTTTCAGAGCCTCACAGCATTTGAGAAAGGAAGAAGAAGAACAATGCAATGTGTGCCATACTTCAGGAAGCATTTTATGTATTTATCTCTTCTTTTTAAAAATTCTTTCTCTATTTTCTTAATTTAATTTAAAGAAATTAAAAGTGGAAAAAAAAAACAAAGCAAGAATGAAAATTAGAAACAATGACAGAAACAGGGTAGCAAAGAACAATACATTTGTTATAACTTTTCAAAACAAGAATATCTGATTAACAATGGTTAATATAACATTTATTTTTGTTGTCAAATCTATTGCTCATATTAACAGATATAGTTTTGTAAGATTGGACATACGATTGAATGCTACTGGTTGCTTTCAAGAAATCTTAAAGTTTTGTTCTTGTCTCTCTTTTTTCTTTTTTTACCTTTTTGAAAATTTATTTTAAAGGGAGTATAGTAATAATTGATCTGACATCAGGAACAGTACACATTTAGAAGACCAAGATGTCAGGTATCCACGCATAGATTTTGTATTACACGTTACTTAGATCACAGATATCAGTATACAGAGTTAGTCAAGGTGAAAATTCTAGACATTAACTGCTATTTTCAAAAAACTGATGGAAATTTTTAGTACAATCACCTCAGCTATTCTGTATATATACTTGCATGTTTTCCCCTACTTTTTTTCTTAATTTTCCTACATAAAGAGGTGTGGAAGTTTTATCTTTTTAAAGGATTACAATTGGCTAGTGTCACAGAACTTCTAACTGATAGAGTCAGTAGTTAGTAGAGTGTGTGCATAATTCCTAATGACTAATGTAGACTAGACTGTCACATGCTAGCTACCTGGTGACACAAGTGAAGTTCACCAATATATACCTAAGTATACTATTTCAATAAGTTAGCACATCTACATTCAAATAAAGATTATAAAACTGTTTGGAAAAAATTGATCTGTGTTAAATTAGAATTGCCTCATAAAATACACGACACTATTTAAGTGTACATTTTATTTAAGAAATGGTTGGTTTTCTTTTAGAAAAACCACACAATATCTGGGCTATAATTATACTAAAACCTTATTTACTAATTGTACATCTCAGATATAACAGAATTATACTAAAATTATTGTTGTTTACCTGAAATAAATATGTAATTATCATGTAATTTTACTTGATAATATTGGTCACTCCATATTAGCCACAATACCCAGTCTCATAGGAGTGGCTTCTGGTGTGAGCAGGATAAAGTAACCATTATTATCTTGTTATCACGTTCTTCTGTTACATAAAAGAAGTAACAGAACAGAAGCTCCTGGGAGAGTTTTCAGGGCACAGGATATGATGATGCCAAAGCACAAGACAAGGCAAGTGCAGAGAGTCGGTGCACAAACAGAGCACTCTAGGCCATGAAATTGCTGAGTATTTGAGGTTCTTGCCAAATGAATAGATTTTAGCTGGCTGGGCAAAGCAGGTGAAGAGAAAGTGTAATTATAGGTGATGATTGCTACGTTAATTTGCTTCACTATGTAGCCTTTTTACTGTCAACATGCATTGCATGCCACCATGACACATGCCTTAAATGTAGACAATAAAAGTTACTTGGAGAGAAATGTAAATTGCACTATGCTGTGAATTTAGAATTCATGAATCTGAGACATTCTGAGAGCTGAACATTTAAGCAAGGCCACAGGTGAAAACTATTAGTAAGTATTTATATCTAGTAACTTGTTTTTCTTTGAAGTGAAGAAATTAGTTTCTTTTCATTATGTATAAGTTATCTGTGAGGGCTATTTTTAGGGTAAGGTCAGGACATTTAGATTTAGGATTTTTAAATTTATCATTTTGGGTGAAATATTTCCTTGCACTTTTAAAGTATTGTCTCCTTTGACTTCATTAAATGCATAAACTTTAGTCTTGCAAAGAATATCAACAGGAAGCCCCTTTTTGTCTCTGTCTTTCCCTTCCTGGCACTAGGAATGGAACAGTTTCCTTTGGCACATTTTTCTACAATGGTGTTTCTGCACTGGCTCAAAGCAATAAACTGACCAGCCATTTACACCCTCAGAACCATGAGCTGTTCGTAAGTGCTTTACCTCAGGTACTTAGTCACAGCAAAAGAAAAGTTTCTTTTTTTAATGTTTTTAATCTTTTATTTATTTATTTGGTATAGGCTTCACTATGATCCTCCTGTATCAACCTCTCCAGAACTGCGATTATAGGCCTAGGCCACCCCTTCCTGTTTCGGTGGCCAGTATGGCTTGCCTCGGGTTCCGGGGCCAGCGTGGCATGCAGTTCCAAGAATGGAACCTGGATCTTTGCACAGGTGCTTCGATCACTGAGCTATCTTCCAAGCTCCAACACATTTTCTCAACCTTAAAAAATTTCCTTTTAACTGTATCTTATAGCACTTGTATTTTGCTTCTTTTCTGGGGGGAGAATGGGGAGCAATTTTTAGTTTCTAAAATTTTTTAGTTTCAATTTTCCTAAAGTACAAGACATTAGCGTGTTAATTTGACTTTTATATCTAAGTTATTTCAATTTCTTTGTAATAGTAAATTTTTTATCAAAGCTTTGGATGATGAAATTTAGCTTGTTATTAAATATACTTGCACACTGGGGTTGGGGAGATGGCTCAGTAGAATAAGTGCTTGCCTGGCAGGCACAAGGGCCTGAGTTCAATCCTTGGTTCTGAAAGAAAAATAAATAAATAAATATACTTGCACAAACACAGTTTGACTTCACTAAAAATTATTTGAGTGGTAAAAGCTCTGTCTTAATTTTGTTCCAGGGATATTTTTGCCAGTAAGTATGATTTTTTATTTTTTGGAAATAAATGATTAAATAGAAACAATAGATGAAATAGAAATTATTTTGCAAGAAATTTTAGGGAATATGTTTATTTATATATTAAGTATGATTGCATATTTCCTTTTCGTAGGGGAGTTGAATTTCAAAACCCCTTTCAGAAGGGCATTAAAAGTGAACTTTAGATAGATTATGTGCAGGCTCTTAAGTGTTGTAGTGTATCCAGTAAAGAAAAAAATGACTAAAGAAAGTTATATCTCTACACCCTCATTAGCAAGATATTCTGGAATTTCTGCCTTAAATTGCATGTGTATGGTCTCAGTACTCACGATATTCCAGGACAGTTCATTTATCTACAGTTAGAAACCTCAGTATCATTTTCTGTTGTACTTTACAATCTTTGTATTAACTAATTCTTCGAGCAATTAGAAATTTCTGCTAGTAAAAATTGGATTTCAGCTCTTTCTAGTAATAACACCAAATCTCGACCCTTTAATAAGTGCTTATTTTCTAAAAGGGAAGGTGGTATTTCTCTTCTAATACTTTGCGGTGTGGTAATGAGCTGTTTTAAATGCAAGAAATTCAAATTTCAAATCCTCGTTGAAATGTCATAGCATAAGTGATGGGGCAAAATTTCTCTTCTTCTCTCATGCTTTCTGGCTTAAGAGAATCAGTAGAAAAGCACTCAGATTTTACTTGTTACTTTTAACATATACATGGGAATATACATACACACATAAAGAGTTAGAACTGAATACTTACATATCAGATTAGAGAGGGTATAAAAGATATGTGAAAACATGGCAAGATAAAAGAGCTTTGAGACAGGAAAGTTAAATGTAGAAAACTGAGTAGGAAGATAAAGATTAGATTAATAAGATTTGTTTATACAGATTTTTCCTAGTGTGGTGACAGGGATGACTTTTTCTCTCTCAGTATCAGGAAGACACCTTGCACATGGGAGCTTTATTTCTTGGTTTCACAGATAGAAAAGGTGTGACTGTTAACTCTGATATCGGCCTGAATAAGAAACACCTAACAAACTGCACTAGTGTAGTGCTCAGGGAGCTGTTATTTATACATATAGATTAGAGAAATATATGTGTGTCCATACCTTTGAACTGCTGTTTTTATCTCTGGACTACTTTCACGCAGGAACTTGTGGTTGCCCTAGCACATTCTAGAACTCAATTCTTCCTGGTAGCAAAGGTGCAAAAGTGTGGTGTATTTCTGCCTAGTGTGAGCAAAAATAGGAGACATAAAATTCAGGAAAAAAGGAAAAGCAGGAAAACACTCTGGTTAGCAAAAAACAATGCAGAGATTAAGAACTTTCAAATCATGAGAGGTAGATGTGTCAGCTACAGTAGTGTTAGTGACAAAAGAGGTACAGATTAATCTGTACCTGCCAGGAGGGCAATTGGGAGTTGTTTCTACCTCTGTCTCTTAACTAATTTGCAGACCCTCCAAGGAGTAATGTGCATAAATTCAAAAATTTTCATTAAGTTTCTTTGTGTTGTAAGCAAAAATTATATTCTGTTGTTGCATCAACAATACCTACATGGTATAGCAACTGACCACAACAGATCCAGGAGTTGGAGCTTGAGAATTTTCCATAGCATGTGATGTTTTCATCTGTGGAAAATTACAATTACTGGAGTTACAGGTCCATACGCATGGCATGAGGAATGCCAGGGAAGTAGGGGTGTGCTGGCTCTCTGTTGGAAATAAGTCAGCAAAGTTGAAATTCAGTCTCAATCCAACACATTTAAAAAAAAAACAGGGAATTTCTGTAACCATTCTACAATATCTACTATCTCTTTCAGACTAGGATGAATATATCAAATCCAAATCATTGGTTGGAGAGTGCACACATTTGATGATTAAAATGTATATTAGAAAAAGACCCAGAATCAAAACTATCAGAAGGTCAGTCTATTCTGTACAACTGAAGGAAACCCTACTTTCCTGTCTTGCGATACTGTTCTCTGCTTCATTGAAAATCCTGTGACAACCTTGCAGGAGAAAGCACCTGTGGAAGAAGAAGCAATTTCTCTTGATGTGCTATCTATTCACACTTCATTGGTTTCAGATTCTAGTGTGCCCTGAGGAATCAATTACAGTGGTGCGATATGGCTGGAACTCCCACACAGAGGCAGGAGTGGTTTTCATCAGTCTTTACTATTAGAAATCTCAAAAGTGTCCCCAGGAATGATTTTAAGGATGCCCCATTCTCCCTAGAGTAGAGAAAAGGAAGCAGAGCTTTTGGCTGAACTGAACTGATCCCCACAGGTGGTTTCACCTGAGACTGTACTCTATTTAGGTGTTCAGGGTGCTGAGAGCACTTTCGGTTGCTTTATTTGTGACTAAATTCTAGATCTAGTGCAGGCCTAAACCAAATGATGTGTAGGTGCCATTTATTCTTTGAGACAGTGAGGGAGTATAGGAATATTGGAGTGAACTGATCGTTAATCACGTACAGCCCATTGACTCATTCCATCTCCATGTCCCTAACAGTTCTCTGTTTTAAACTGACCTGCACATGATTTAGCCTTGCCATGGGTCTAAAAGTTTCTGATGGAATGAGATGGGTGTGAGTCTCCTGCAAAGGGTCCCAGAATGCTGGGAAGCTGATTATCCACTTTTCTCAATGTAGAATTATTTTTTGTATTAGCACACGTTTTCAATACATGCAATTCACAGTCATCTGGAGAGTGGGTACATGTACAGAATACATCTTATTTTATTTTTCAATCTGCTTCTCTCTCTGCTCTTCTTCCCTCTCTCCCTCCCCTGCTAATTCTGATGCATCCATTTTCACTCTTGATGGTAGTATCAATCTTCACTCACAGAGAATCTGTTGACCCTTAAGCATCTAATCTGAATTCTTACTTTTATTCTGTTGGTCTATATGACTATTGTGCCATTACAACACAAATGACAGGAAAATGTGGATCTTCTTATTTTATTCTTTTTTTTTTTAAGCTTGTTAAGAGTTCTATCATCTTACTCATTTTGTGGCTTTAAAATCTCCTGCAATTCTTCTGAGAAGTTAAATCAATGCTTTTAAATCTTTCATGTTATTTTCATTTTCTCTGTTTTATCTAGTTCTTCCAGCCCTCCTGCCCCTAGCCACTTATTGCTTTGGTTATTTTGAATACTTTGCAATCCCATTTGAATTTTGGAATTATCTTGTTGGTTTTTTCAAAAGATCAGCTGGGAATAGGTCAGAGTATACATTAAATTTGTAGCTCAATTCCAGAAGACTTTTATCTTAATGTTAAGTCTTTTAATCCACAAATGTGAGGTTTTTTTTTTTTTGTTGTTGTTTTTTTTGAGAGTCTCAGTATGCAGTTCAGGCTGGCCTTGTGCTCACTTTTGTAGCTCCTGGCTGGTCTGCAATCCTCCTGTCTCAAGCTCCCAAGTGCTAGAATTACAGGTGTGTGCCATCACACCTGGTTATGGGGCCAGCATGGCACACCAGGGAGATTTTTAAATATTTATTAAATTCTTTAATTTCCTTCAATAATGCTTTGCAATTTTCAGGGTCCAAAATTTGAATTTATTTTACTGAAGTTATTCTAATTTTCTTTTTAAAAATATATTTGGTTGTTACAAGGCCTCATTATGTAGCTCGGACTCAGGATGATTCTTCTGCTTTCAGGCTTCCCAGTGCTGGTATTACAAGCATGTGCCACCACTCTGGGCTCTGGTCAGCTAGGACCCCAATGGGGGCGGGGCTGGCAAAGAGTGTGGTGCTGGGGCTTGGACTGTGGTCCCTGTGCTTGCCTAAGCTTCCTTAAGCAATCCCTTTATTCTGCTGAGCTATCTCGCCAGCCCTGTTCTAAAATTTTTAATTGCAACAGCATAGATAAACAACTGACTGTTAATATTGATCTTGTGTTCTACAAATTTGCTATATGCTTATATATTTTTAATTATCTTTTAATAGATTATTTAGAATTTTCTATAAGATCCAATTGTTTGTGAATAGGAAAATTTACTTCTTTTTAATTTGGGAAGATTTGTTTTTTTTTTCCTATGGCCTGATTTTCCAGAGTGAAAGCTCTAGGACAGTGTATAGAAGTGAAAATAATGCATGTCCTTCTCCTGTTCCCTCAGAAGGACAGCATCTACTGTTTTACTAGTAAAGATGGTGTTAACTGTGTGGGTTAGAATTAAATATTTATTTTTAAAAATTTAATTTAATTTTATTTTGAAAAGTAAAAACAAAGCAAAAACAAATAGCAGAAACAAAGACAGAAACAGTGTAATGTACAACAATACATTTGTTATAGATTTTCAAAACAAGAATAGCTAATTAACAATGGTTGTTTTTTAAAATTTTATTTTAGGGAAGGATCTACAGGGTGTTCAGGGTCTCACTACTATATCAGCCTCATAGTGATCTGCCTGTTCACAGCCTCCCAAGAGCTGGGATTACCACCATGCTTGGGGTCTCAGCGTGCCCTGGGGGGTGGGGCCAGCATGACAGTCCCAGGGATTGAACCCCCGGCCCCTGTGCCTGCTTGCAGGGACTTTAATTTGCTGTTCTATTTGGTTGGCCCTTAACGATGGTTGTTATAGTATCTATTTTTATCATGAAATCTGTTGCTCAGATTAACAGATATGGTTATGCAAAATTAACACTATTATCATAATTCAATTTTAAAAGTTTCATTTTCTTATAATGACATCTGTATTTCTGTTTCATTTAATGTTTCCCAATCTTTATCTGGGGACCAGACTTTGTTGGGGCACCGTTAGCTATTTTTAGGTGAAGGTGCTTTTCTAAAGTATTAGTGAGCTTTGTTTTGAGACAATTCATTCATATGAAAATAATGTGATATAGCTGGCTATTTCTCTTAATCTAATTCAACTGATATGAAGAAGTTACCTAATCTAGAGATGTTTGCTACCACATTACTTAGGTAAGTATTTTCTGAGTATACCATGAAATAGGAAGTTTTTCAGCCAGGTTGGCAGAGGTAGGAACTATGTCTACTCCTGTGTTTGCACTCATTCTTGTTTCTTGTGGATTACTCCCTGGCCTTGCATGAATTTTTTTGTAGGCATACATTAAGCTGCAAGGAGCTGAATATACAGGGGCCTTTCAAGAAGTTCTCTGGCAATGTCTGTGTAGATCTTTCTAGTATAATTTCCTCCAGAATCTAATTGTATTGACACTTTCAGTCTCCAAGTATTGTCTCCTGAACTGAAAGAGACTATTAGATCACCTTCAACATTCCTTTTTGTTTTCTGTCCCCCTGGGCACCAAGCCAGGAGATATGTATAGCTCATTTCATGGTTTCTCATTCTGTAGGGGCCAGGGTCTTTCACTAACTAATGTCCTATTTTTTTTTTTTGGTGGTACCAGGAATCGAACTCAGGACCTTGCACTTGCTGGGCAGGCACTTATTCCACTGAGCTATCTCCCCGGACCCTAATGTCCCATATCTTGAAAACATGTTTCATCACATATTTTGCCTAAATTTTTAATCGACTCAAGCAGGATGATAAATCAGGAGCATTTTACTTTATCTTCACCAGAAGTACGTCTTTTCCATGTATAATCAGTTTTGAAAATCACACTTATGTAACCACTAGTGTCTCACAGCTTTTCTTTGAGTGTTGAGCCTATTGGTCATTCAGTGCAATGATATCCTAAGGCAAATTATTCAACTAATCATTGTCTCAGTTTTTGTATCTGTAAATAAAATGATAATACATAGCTCATATCTTTTCTTTTTAGGTGAGATGTCACCGAAGAGGGACTACTACTTTACTTGACACCACTTTCTATTGCTAAAATTCTCAACAAAAAGCAAAGTGTGTCATGGGGGGCGATGGAATGCTCCTCTTACACTTTCCCTTATTTGGGCAAGAAATGCTGCAGCACCAATCCCTGCTTGCCTTGGCATCTTCCTGTGGCCCTGGACCTTTGCTACCAATCTGCAACTAGTCCTGCCCAACTACTTCCGCTACACGGCTATTTAGACCCTGCTCACTTCCTTAATAAACTAGACTTGATCAGAAAGCCTGTCTTGTCTCCATCTCTTGTGTCTCTTGCCCTGTGTTGTTCATCCCTGTTCCTCCTCCAGGTGATCACCCCACGTCCTGACTCGCGGGACGAGTCAGTGTGTGATGCACGCCTATAATACCAGCACTTTGTGTGACTGAGGAGAGTCAAAAATTATAATTTACCCTGGGAAACCTAGCTATTAACCATGAGCTTGTCTCAAAATTAAAAGAATGAATCAGAACTTTTTAGGTAGGCATGATAGTGCATGCCTATAATCACAACACTTGCAAGGTTGAAGCAGGAGAATCACTGAATTCACAACCAGCTTGGGATACATAGTAGGTTCAAGTCCAAGGCCAGCCTAAACTACATAGTGAGATCCTGTCTCAACAACAACAAAAAGATTGAGAAGGTAGCTTAGTATGGGTGCACTGGGTTCAATATTCAGAACAAACAAAATCAAATTAAATGGAATGAATGCATACATTAGTAGACAATAGAATAAAATATGTACAATATTATTTTGTGATTAGAAGCTAGAGCACAGAAGTCCAAAAACTGTATTTCATATGGCTGTACTTCTTCCCATATCAAATGCCACTGGCAACAGAACTTTATTGATTGTAGAGTTTATGTGTACCTATGTTTATAACAGCACAATTTGTGATAGCCAAGTTTTGGAAACAACCAAGATGCCCATTACCTGAAGAATGGGTGAAAAAGATGTGGTATTTTTATACAATGGAGTATTACTCAGCTATAAAGAATAATAAACTCGAAGCCTTTATATTGAAGTGGATGTCACTTGAAGATATACTCATAAGTGAAATAAACCAGATACACATGTGTAAATAACATATAGTTTTCCTAGTATAAGAACTCAAAAGAAGAAATACAAATAGAAAGATATAATACAAGTAAAAGGAAAGCAAGAACTTGAGGACTTACTAATTAAGAGAGGGAAAGGAGAAGAGCTAGGAAACATGAATAAGTAAAGCTATACAGTTATATGTAGAAGATGGGCAAGGCAATGATCCTGAGAATCTCCAGAAGATTTTTGAATCTAGCAGTTAATTGGAAAGATTCTCACCCTGACTAACTATATATACTAATACCTGTGTACTAAGCAACTGCACTGAAGATGCCAATCTGTAATAGTAGGTTCATGCTTAGAGTGCCTGTCATTGTGGTCTTCTGAATATGGGCTGCTTGTCATGACATGCCAGTTGCTGCTGTGCTGTCCCTTGGGTAGATGATTGTTCAAAAAGAAGGGGGGCGATGAATGAAGGTAGGAGATAGGAAAAGGAATGTTGTGGGACTGTCCTGCTACAAGGTTGCATATGGTTAGATTTTTGAACTTACGTTTAAACATAAGAATTATATAATTCTTTATGCCTATTTTAAAAAATGTATTCTAATTTTTAAATGTTTTTTCATCATATTCTGTAGGGACTTAAAGTTCAACATATCAATGCTTGATGAAAAATACCTGTTCCATGTTATGCCTAAGATGTTTGATATTCAAACAAATAGTGAGGTTAAGCTTAACAGTCTAGGTTTCATGGGAATCACAATGAACTTCTCTTCTGGGGGTTTAACAACCTAAGTTTGCAGACCAAAATTAGAGAAAATGGAGGGCCACAAGGAAAGCCAACATTTTGGCCCTAGCCTTCCAAGGTCAATTAAGACTAAGGATATATGAGAACTTGTACTGTAACATCACGTAACTCAGTAGTGTCCCAAATTTTCTGATCAAGGAGATTATGGAACCAAAGAGGAAAGTGATCGATGATGTAGAGTGTGCCTAAGGAGAGTCACATGGAGAGAAAACATTCTCTCAGGCTTACACAGAGAGCACATTGACCAGGCAATGACCATGACTCATCCACATGGCTGACACTGACAAAGGATTTACAATCTGAGGTGCAGGATCTCAGGATAAATCCTGAGGGGATTTCACTGACCTTATCAGACCCAAAAGCTACAACTCTTGTTGCATAGGTCCTGCTTTACCTTGGTCTTAACCATCCAGCAGAAAAGTATAAAAACAAAGTATAAGAAGTAAAGCCATGCTGTTATGTTGAGCTATAGGGGACTCAGGTCAACAATTTCTAACATTGCCAGTGAAGTAGAAGACCCAATACTATTATGGGCTACTGGACTCTTTTAGAATATTTTGCTGAGTTAACAAACCTATAATATTCAAATAATGCAACTAAACAAAAACGGGGATACTGATGAATGTCTATTTTGTATCTGTGTATTCAAAGTGGTTAGGATAGATATATAGTTACATTCTCTTAATGAATAGAAGGATTTTTTCTAATGGTGTTTGTAAATAGGTTATCAAGTCCGCATCTTGTACAGCAATTAACCACTAGGAAGAATGTACGCAATGTGTTAATTATTGAAACTGTCCTACCAATTTGGTTTGAGACTGTCTCATTGTTATTTGTTTTTCAATAAAATTATGGGAAAAATAAATAAAAATAAAATAAAAACAATTGAGATTAGTTTATTTTTTAAATATTTGACAAAGTAGGTAGTTATTCATTAAATGATCATAGCAAAGAAACTGAATTTTATAAAGTTGTTTTCACTCTGTTAACCAAACTAAGTATTAACATCAACATGTACCAAATTAGGTAGCATTAATGACTCTCAAATGGGACTACATAAACGTGAATGTTATGAACTGTTTTGATTTAATTTCATATCTTCTAATCCCAAAGTAGCTATGATGAATTAAAAGAAAACATGCTGTTTATTTCTAGAGAGAGATATAATGCATACTCAAGATTTTCTGTATAAGCAAGTGAAAATTTAAAATTTAAATTTTTCTTAAGATTTTGTGATAAAGTTGGCTTCACTTGTGAACCTGTGATTATATCATACTGGGAACTAAAAAGCCTCTTTCAAAACAATCTAATTGACTATTTCTTGTGTTTTGATAACATTTTAAGTAAAAGTATATGATTAAAAGTAATCCTGTGGTGTAATATTGGTATATTAATAGTGACAAATACTCAGAGAACAGACTAATGATTTAACTACCTTGCAAATATCAAATCATAAAGTATTATAAAAGGGTCATCTTTTATTACTCAAAAAAACAAATTGTCTTTTTCATGTATTTATGACCTAGGAAATTAGATGCATTTACAAACACTTTAAAAATTTTGATGACAAGTTCCTTATGAAGGGAGATTTGTTAGAAATGTTTAAAAAACAATTAGCTCTTGTTACATATATAGGAGAAAACTCTGGCTATTATGTCCAATATGAAGGTCATATTTCTAAGAAGAGACAGAATAACCTAATATAGTTTATTTTTGGAAACCATATTGTATTCTTTTAATTTTATTCTTGGCTAATATATATTTCTTCAGAAATATTTTATTGTTATGTGATAGGATGCATGAAGTAAGGAGCATTTTACTTTTCACCACTTACTCTGAATACAGTACATGTCTGATGAGATATTTCTTTTTCCTAAGCTGGGAAATAGCATTGCAGAGCATGCTGTGAAATGATGACAAGCGAGAGGCCACCAGCCTATTTGTGCAAAATATTGGCTGCGGTTCCCCCGAGGAGTTCCTTAGTGGGAAAGATAAAAATATGGTCAAACATAGAAAACTGCTGGATCCTGAAGATCAAAACGTACTCTTCCATGTGGCTTGCATACCTCCCTTCAAGTATCTGGCATCTTGTCTCTTGTCCTCAACCTCAGATATTTGTAGTGGGACTTCAGAAGAGGATATTAGCAAGAAAGAGCTGTTGTAGTTCTTGCCTTATGTGCCTATGTTCCTTGTAACAGCTTGCACTGAACTTGATGAATCTCCATCTTCTAAAACATGCCGTCTGCTTGATTGTATAGCAAGAGGTTTTGGTGTTAATGAATTGAATGGCGGTATGTGACCTGGTCATATGGATAATATGATAATGCATAATTTGACAATACAATGCTCGTCTGGAGCAGCACTGCCTAACACGTGTTTTAAGAAATTGGTTGCTTCAATAATAATTCCAATACTTACATTGCTTTTTTATTAGTTAAAATGAATTGAAAAGCTTGTAACTTTGAAAGAAATATATTGACACAACATAGATTTAAAAGGAAAACAAAGGGTATATTTATATAATTGTGAATAATGAACGCTGACTCTAGAACACATAGATAACATGATTCATAGATGCAACACCATTGCCTTCTAAATTGATGTCTTTTACTTCTAAATAATATCAACTGCAGAAATGCTTAATTAACCTATTAATACTCTAGGCCTGCAATGAATTCTGTCTCTCCAGTTGTCTTCTTCAAACAAGATTGCTACATGGAGAATGTGTTTCATATTGTTTAGTTAGCATTAGAAAACTCATTTGGTAAGTTTGTACCCTAAATGAAAAGGGCAAGAAAAATTGTACATTAGATGCTAAAGGAATCTAAGTTTAATCCCAGGGCCCTAATACAATCTGTAATAGAAAAACTGAGCTATCTCATAAATTTCTTAGAGAATTCATCATCTGAGACCTTTTCCTTCATTCATGTTAGATTTCTTGGTACAGAGAGGGTGTCTATTGCATTAGATTTATAGCATAGTAGTATGAATTAATACTCTAGTGATATACATTATCTTTGATTTTAGATTCATGTTTTAGCAGTATTTTTTTTCTTTCTCTCCTAGGAGATACAGTATCATTGCTAAACCATCACAGACTTTTAGAGATGCCGATGATCTCTCATAAGGAACAACAAGGGGCTCCAGACTAAAGGTGAAATGCACCTTTCTGTGAAGAAATTACACCTACAGGCTAGATCAAAATCTTGTTTTCAAGCCTAGAGCCCTGCCACTGAGATATAGTAAAAGGCAAAATCAGTCTGTTTCCAATAACCAAAGATGTTCTGATTCTGATTCCAATAAACAGAGTTCTAGACTAAAGCAATAGCCAAATAAGAGGATGACTAAAATTATTATGATGATGAAAATCCTTTCTTTGTTTTTCTTTTTTTTTTTTTTTTTTTTCTCCAAATGCCTTCAGGGCAGGTTTGACTGGCTTGAGTTGTGGGGATCGAACCACAGCAACCTGAGTCTGACTGCTTTGTTGAAGAAGCCACTTAAAGAACTGAGCTAAGGGGCAGGCCCCCTGAAAATCCTTTCTAAAAGAAGATAAATTGGATCACTTACAAACAAGGCTTGGACACATTAAAAATTTAAAACTGTCCAAATTTTACCATAGAGAATTGAATTCTTCAAACACTCATGATTGATTTGCAGCCTGGCAGCTTTGAACTCGAAGGTGTGCTACCTTTCAGGTGCAAGTTGCAAATTAAAATTGCAGTTTGAGCAATAAGAGGAGTGTTTATAGTAAACAGGTGGCTTCTGTTCAAAGGACAATTACTGGGGACTCTTTTATGACCATACTGGTGCTGTAACATATTAAGTGGAGCTTGTCATTTTTCCATCTGGTCTAGACAACTGCTGGAGGTGGAACCCATTTAGAAAGTGGCACACACCACACAGCCACTCCTCCATGTCTGATAAAGAGCCAAGTCATGGATTTCTTCTGCTTTATTAAGTCCAATTTATGAGTGTTGGGTCACTATTCTCTTAAGCAATTAACCACAAAGGATGGTTTTTAAAGAACTTAGTGGATATTAGTCTGCAAAGATTGAGAATTTTAATAGAAAAATGAGTGAAGTGCATATCCACTTTATAATTATTTCTTTATGCTTTATCTAAATGACAGTGCTTGATGAAATGTCCTTCCTCGTTAAATGTAATGCCTGTTTGTCTGAGTGAACCTCCGCTGACTTTCTTTAATTTCCCTCCTGACACTTAGAGTTTTATCTCTAAAAGAAGCAGTTTGGGTAGAATGCTCTGTGCTCTGCATACTTTATTCTACTCATTTGCTTATTGTAGAATTACTTCTGTGATTCACAAATGAAAGAAGAACATTGAAAAGAAGGTATTGTTTACTAGTTTCTATCTTTTTTTTTTTTCCATTGGGTTTTTTGTTGTTTCTTCGATAAAATATCAGTGGAAAAAGAAAAGAACATTTCCCTTGCTGTACATATCAAACTATTTCATTTAACTTAAAATAGTCTGTAAATCTCAACAGTGTTTTGTTCTGAATCAAATGTCTTGTGAAACTAGGCTTGGATATTGCCAATTTGCTTTTCCTGCTTTGAGTCTGGAATATGTTCAAATCATTACAAAGATTAAATTACACTTAGCACATATGATTTGTCTGTGGATACCTTAATGATAGGATTTTTTTCTTTCCTTGACAGAACATTCTCATCTGTCATGATTTTCCTGACTAATAAAATACATGGAAACACCCAGTTTGTAGATTTACAATGTTTGGTAGCAAAAGGATTTAAGTCCCTGTGCACTTTCAAAGCTCACAGAATGCAGCAGGCTGATAAGTACACCTGTCAACAAGGGAAGATTGAGGAACACTTATGGCCAAATCGTGGTTAGTCTCTAACTCACTTAGAAATTAAACAATGTAAGTTTTTTTGAGTAGACTTTGAAGGAGTCGTTTTTCCCCTCATTCTCACCATATGCAACTGTCATGATACAACATATATTTAGAAAAAGTACACTGTGATGGAGTGGAAAAATGCCTTTGATTCTTTCCAGAATTATGGATCTGTACATATTATTACCAATTAATTAAAATAGTATATTCAGCTCCATAAAGCAGAACAAAATGTTTAATGTTATTATATGGTGGTGAATTCTGAATGGTATGAAATAATGTGCTTGTGATACTAGATTTGAAAATTGAAATCTTTGAGACTTGAAGTGAATACAGACAGAAATATAAAAGTTTCATTTCATCACTTGCTGTTTAACTAGCAAATGTAGAAGCATCTCTTTAATAGGCTGCCTTTATGAATGATGATCTTTGCCTCATTAGTCTCTGAAATAAAACTTTTCAAATATTGATGTTATTCCCTTACTCTCAGAGTTAATGTTTTCCTCTATTTTGATAGTTGCATCATCATTTAGGCTAAGTAAAAACATGCAAATATCTAAAAGATAACCTTTTAGACTACAAATGGTTCTAACCTTTTAGACTACAAATGGTTCTAACCATTTAGACTACAAATGGTTCTATTCAAGCAAGTTCTGAATTTGTGATTTCTAATGTTCTCATGGATTTGAGCACTGACTAACAGTATTTGATATAATGCTTTCCATTTGTGAATACATTTATATGACACATTAGCCTTTCCTTTTAACTATTTTCCTACAGTTTTGCTGTTTTGAAATGAGTACTGAATAATTTCAATAATTTCAATAATGACAGTTTTCAAGTTTAAGTTTATAATAGCGAAATGATAAATAAGAGAAAAATCTTAACTGTATACTTACAGGATAGAAAAATGAAACAGCTGTCTGGATATAAATTTGATTTTGTGGCTAGTCTATTGTGAAATTTTCTTTGCAGAGATTTACAGAAATTGACCAACTTGTAGGACAGTACATTTCAGGACACTGTAGAGAATAGTCTCATCATATGTGAAGAAAGATTAAATTTTAACACAAAGGAAATAATTATGATATATTAGGTAAAATCAGTACACATTGAGAATAATCATAAGGATGACATGTAAGCAGAAGGATATGTTATTTTGCAAATGAATCTGAAATAAAGAAGGATAGGCTACAGATATGGATACATATAGAACCCTACTGGACAGATTTAGATTGAGGGACAATGATGACAGAAACCAAAGTGATACTGCTATAAAATTGCGTAGCTAGATGGAGAAGCATAAAGCTCTCTAACGCAATTTGTATGACCAAGAAGATGGTGTACTTACTGTTAAGCTCAGGCAGTCAGACATCTCGTGCAAATCTTAGTTTGCTAAAGCTTAGCACACTGGATGTTTGTCCTATCCTTGTGACAATTTCATTTCTTGGTTTGCAGAACACTTAAGAGAAACTTCTATATTCAATAAAGGAAATTTGTTGTTAAAGTATCAGTGATTTGTTAAGGTATAAATGTTAAATTTTTGGAACCTTTAGAATTTTCATAAGTGAGAAAAGATATGTTTAGGCATATAATTTAGACCTCAAAATTAATTCCCTTAGAGAGTCAGCAAAAGTAAAAATAAGAACCCTTTCAAAAATATCATATTTTTATATAAAAATATGATATCCAAAATATCATATTTTGGATAATTCTAGTGAAGAAGAAAAGGAGAAACATATATAAAGAAACTGATTTAAATGACAATGGTATATCCACCTCTGACAAAACTAAACAAAAAGGGGATGCAAATGAAGAACCATTTTGTATCTGTATATTCAAAATAGGATAGATATACAGCTACTTTCTCTTAATTCGATGAATAAAAAGATTTGTACTCTTGCAGGCAGCCGAGTTAGATAGAAATATTATAGGCAGTCAGACAGGGCCAGGCCCTCCAAGGAGACAACACAGAAGAGGAGACACCTTACAACTGTGGGAGGAGCAGATGCTCCTGCTCTGAACCACACCTAAAGGCCAAACAAATCCCAAAAGAGTAGCACTTGGGATTGATACTCTAAATAGGTATGGATCACCTGGAAAGACTCAAGTGAGTTACTAGCCCAACCCCAACAGAAAGAGACCCTGTCCTGCGTTCCAACCCCCAACAGGGAGAGACCCTGTCTCCTATTCATGCCTGCATGCTATGACTCTTTCCCATTTGATACTGGATTCAATCAGTTTTACCTGAACCATGGTGCTTGTAATCCCATTGATTGGCCATAGTTTTGTCCCACCTCCTTCCCACCTAAGTGAGTTCCCATTCTCTCCACCTTAACCCCACATGGTTTTACACTATAAAACTCCCTGGAAGAGACAGCTTTCTGAGGAACTAGCCACTCGGGGCCCACTCCTGTCCTTCTCTTGGACAGGAGCTTTCTTTCTCTCAATAAATATATTCTGGGACCGGGGAGATGGCTCAGTAGAATAAGTGCTTTCCTGACAAGTGCAAGAGCCTGAGTTCAATCTCCAGTTCTGCAAAATAAATAAATAAATAATAAATAAATAAATAAATACATACAATAAAATAAATATATTCTGCTCATAACCTCCATTTGTTCCTAAAATTCATTCTTCGGTTTTAGAGAACACGAACTTGTGCGGGTCAGGTGGGAAGATTGTTTTTCCCTATGTCATTTGGAGGTTCCCTATATGGTTTGGAGGTCACCCACCCAGGATCAGTTTTTCTCCCTGTATCAGTACTAATAGTGTTTGTGGACAGGATATCATGTGCATCTTGTACTATGAGTAACCACTAAGAAGACAACAATATGTATTAATTATTGAAACTGTCCTACTAATCGGTTTTGAAACTGTCTCATTGCTATTTTTTCTCAATAAAATTATTAAAAAAGAAACAGAAAGTGGCTGCATTTGTGTGTTCCTATTAAATTAGATGTCAGTCATTATACATACCTATGCTAAATAACAATTAGGAATTGCAAAATATTTGGAAACCAACAGCTCTGAAAAGAACAGAAGATTTTTAATATTTGAAGAAAAACTACAGGGCTTCTTCAAATCCATTCCAACAAAAACTAGTGACCTAATGTAATGTACATTCTTATTTGTAAGAGAAAGATAATATGGAAAAAGCCTCCAATATATCAGTTATATAACATTCAAGAAGGTGGTAGATGCTACAGAAAAATGAGAGCATAATCATTAGCACAGGCAGGAAGTTGTGATATTGATAGAGTATTCAGGGGGAAGCTTCATGAAATATTGTGTAAGTTAGCTCTGAATTTCCCTACAGGAAGAGGCTTTCAGACAGAGGTAGCACATAATCCCAAATTGGAATCATGCTCTGATGTGTTTGAGGTATAGTGCAGAAGCTCATGTTCTGGGAATGTGGGAAAAAATTCAGATAACACCTGACAGAACAAGAGCAGTGAGGTAAGGAGACAATTGATGAGTTGGAGGAAGGGGCTGCTAGGTGCTTGGTTTTTATTATTAGTGAAATGGGAGCCCTGACCACATACATTTACGTGGCTTTACAAAGAATGACTCTGGATTCTGTGTGGAAAGATTTTAGGGTGGAATAAGACAATAAATGTACTAGAATTCCTCTGCAAGTCAACTGAATTTGACAGTTACTCAGAGAGAAGATAAGCAGTAAAGATTATAATAGATGTTAGAATAGTAATTGTATTTTGAAGATAGAACTAAAGGACTATGTTTTGGATGATAAAGGTAAGAACTGATTTTGGAAGTCATATTCTTACTGATCAGGGTTTCTTGAGGAGATTTACCTCAGCAGACAAGCATCTCATTTGGGGCATACCTGCTATCATTAAAAAGAGCCTTTTTAATGAAACCTGACTGGCTGTTAGTCCTTTAGTTGTGTGCATCCAATAAATCATTGCTGCAGACTGCTCTTTTGTGAAGAACATTCTTGAATTTCTATCTGACAGATGTTATTTCAAATCTTGTCTCTTAGAAGTCCAAAACTCAAATTCAGTGGTTACAAACCAGTTCCCTAAAAGAACACTTTTTGTTTCTTACTTTTAGTATTCTCAGCCAGTGACTTTGACCCACCTCAGATACATAAAAAAAAAACAAAAACAAAAACAAAAAACCAAGATTCCTTGAGGGGAATTTAAATTTTTGGAATTAGAGAAGAGTTATAGATTGTCAACAGGCTTCTAATTGAGGAATCTCAAGAAGGAACTACGTGACAAGTATCCAAGTTAAGCACATTATTTACTACAATTGTACAAATGCAAGTTCTCTAAATATACTTCATTGAATCATAGAATTAAAAAGTCTCATTGTATTTACTATTAGTGGAATAAACCAATAATTGAATTTTTCACCTTTATACTTTAGAAAAAATATTAGTTATTGTTTCAAAAAATAAAATAATTGCTTTCTTAGTTGTTTACCTGGTTTAATTAATATCCTCAGTGTACAGGTACATAATCATCCAAGTTGACAGTTTTGTGAGCAGTTGTAAGCTTATACTGTCAATCACTGATCTTTTTTGGAAGTGTCTGAGATTACCACAGTATTTTGTAATGAGTTATTTCATACTAAAAATTCATTACTTTGTATGACCATCAAATTGAAGCCCAAATTTTCATACAAAAAGAAATGAAAATGTAACTACTCATAAAACTCTTTGTATACTTACTTGTTCTAAATTTGGTATGTATAGGTACACTCATAAATAAAAGTAGAGAGGTGCATGCACTGGTTCCTTCAGAGCTATACACATTTGTTGAATTGTTTCTGGTTGACCACAGCAACAGCTGAATCACCTACAAAGCAAGCTTTATTTGATGTAATCTTTAACATTTGACTTGTCAGCAAAAGAGCAAATATTCCAAAATAACATGAACTGTAAAGAAGAAGCAAGGCCATCATCTAAATGGAGAATCCTAGTAACATGGTTCAGAAGACATGTTAGGGAGATACTCTTAAGCCTTTTTTGTCTTTCTGAAAGATCCATGTCAACAGCATTCCCCAAATTTCTGCATTGTGGTCAATCTCCTCTGTAAACTTTCGGGTAATAAGATCACCTCAGGGTTGGTGTAAGTTTAGCTTCATTATATCATTGGGCATCAGACACCTATGTGCCTGTAATTCATTTAAACAACTTAGTAAAGATTTCTAATTGTCATCTTCAGATAGTCTGTTTTAAGTATTATGGAATAAATCAGGAAATTGCATAAAATAAAACAAAAAAATCTACAAACTCCAGTTATTTGGATTCCCTGTACCACACATATACACATATAATATGTGTAGATTAGCATATAACTTATGCATCTCTCTTCATAAATTTTAAACCATCTACAGATTACTTATAATACATAATACATTGTAAAGGCGATGTAAATAGTTGTTACATTTTTTTGCTCAGGGAATAATGCCAAATCCTCTTTTTTTGTATTTTTTCCAGATTTTTTTCTACAATTGATTGAATACACTCATGAATCTTTCCACACATATGAAAAGTGGACTGCATTGTTGAGGATCTGATGTCAGAGATACTGTGGCTGAATAGAAGGAGAGTCTTTCTCAGAGTTACTCAGAGAAATTCAACTAAAAAACAAGTAATTGGAAGAATTGGGAAAGACATACACCCCAAAACCAAAATCAATCAGACATAAGAGACTAATAAATCAAGTAAAACATAGATAAAGGACTTAAATAAATGGCCAGCCAGCCCACCTGGCTGCCAGTGCCTCACCATATCAGGATGACTGCCACCATACTTGGAATCTTAAAAAAAGAAGAAGAAAACGATATAAGAAAATGTGGCCAACTCAAGACAAACAGGATAGACTTAGGATGCAAGATCCCCTGCTTCTCCTGCTTTCCTTCAAACAGAAGATGCTATAGTTCAGCAGTAAATTCTACCCATACAAACTACTGTCTCCCTGACAACTTCTCT
>NW_004524664.1:387871-400272 GCF_000260255.1 Octodon degus | reverse complement strand
TATATATAATATATATATAATATAACTTTCAAGAACATATTCATCATAAGGGATTTTTAAAATCCTCAGATTGATTTCTTTCAATTGTCTGTGTGACTTAGAGTGGATTCCTCAATTCAACGCTGTAGTTATGGTTTTGACACATTACTGGAATAAAATAAAAAAACAGTGCTGATAATGAAAAAATATTAAAAAAATGTTTTCTGAATAAATGTTATAGATTTGGGCTTTGGAAAAAAAAAAGAAAAGAATCTGGACCAAATACCCTTGGAATGAAACTGCAGGATAAGAGGCAGACCATATCACAACAAACCCCCCACACTCTGCAACAAATGATCTGAAAGGACAGACTCAAGTATAAGACAAACACAGAAAATTGATGAAAGACAAGGGGGATTCAAAGGTGCACAGTCAGGAGAGATGCCACAATGATAAACTGGGTGAGGTGTGGAAAGCTAGCAAGGGGCATACAGAAAGTACGATAACTCTGGCCATGTTTGGGGCACAAGATCAGCCTCAAATCCTGCACAAACTACAGCAGGCTTGGCAGTATTACACAGTAATTTTAGACTCTGCATTCCAGAAGAGTTTGTAATTTTTTTTTCTTTTTTGTTGGTTTGTTTTTTGTTCCTTTTTCTTTGCAAAATTTTGTCTTTTACTTGTATTTTTGGTGTAATGTATTCATATTTTCCCCCTTCTTCAATTCACCTTTCTAGACTTAATCATATTTTCATATGAGTGAAGAGTCTTTCTATTTTTTTCTGGTCACTTCAATTGTTTGTCGTTTACTCATTCATTATTTCTTTTTTCTCCTCTTCTCTAGCTTCACAAAGCTTGTATGGTCATCCTTAATACTTTAGCATGGTTTCTACTTTATTGCTTTTTAGTTATCTCTGCTCTATCCAGTATCCTTCTTAAGTGATTCTAGCACAGCATAAAACTAGCCTACCAAGGGGAAACAGTTTGCATACAAGCTCCAAATTTGTGATTTGCTCTTCTATATAACTGTAGATTTTGTTTCTATGGTTAAAGGTATAAAATCAGCAGTTACCACATCTTGTCAGTTTTAAAATTATTCTTGATGTTATAGCTAGTTTTAATTATACTACTTTAGCTAGGATATCATATCTGTTTTAAACAGTTGTTCCCACTTTTGTAACAACACCTGCAAGTTCAAGGGTAATAACCTCACCATATTCAAGCACCAAAGAACTGGAGACTGAGCTAAAAACATGACAACATCTTACTCTTAATTAAATGAAAAAGTAGGAATGACACAAAACAAGAACATCTTACACACAAAAGATGTCCATGAAGAACCAACCTTGCCTAGAGAGGCCTTGATATCAGTGATGAAGCTACCCTTTATAAAAACCTATAAAATCAATACAGAAAACAAAATAAAACTTTGGAAATAGAAAACGACAAGATGTAGGAGCAAAAAGCAACCTCAGACCTCCAGCCAATCCAGAACAAGTGCAGAGGAAAGCAGGAGATGTAAACATGATAGTGAGGAAATGAAAATAAGTAAATAAGAAAACAAATCCAGGAGACTACAGAGAAAAACAAAACAGAAATCATTTCCTTTTTTTTTTGTGGTGGTACTAGAGAATGAGCTCAGGAACTTGAGCTTTCCAGGCAAGCACTTATTCCACTGCCCTGGCCAGAAATCATTTCTGCTGAAAAAAAATAATGTCAATTTATAAAGTAATTACTGAGCAAATCTAGAGTTGCAATAGACAAAAAACAGACAATGATAGAAAGAAAGTGGAAACTCTAAATGACCAATATAGGAAAGAAATAGAATGCATGAAATGAATTCAAACAAATATCAAGGAAACTAAAAATTATATTGAAATCTGGAAAAATCCTCAAAAGAAACTGAAGACAGACTTTCAGACCTTGAAAACAAAATTGCGGGTAGCCATCATGAAAATGAAAATTTCTTGAAAATCAGGAATCCAGAAATAACAATTTAACAGCTATAAGAAAATGCACAAAAGTGTGAGAGTAATAGGTGTCAATGAAAAAATATGAATCAGCACCAACGACATAAAAACTATTTTCAGAAATAATAGCAAAAAAAAATATTCCAAAGCATGAGAAAAGAATGTGACATAAAGTTAAGTAAGGCATATAGAACTCCAATTAGCCAAAATCAAACTAACCCAAATGAGACATATAACTATCAAGATTACAGAAATTCAGCACAAGAGCAGAATATTATAAGGTGTTATAGTAAAGAAACAGATCACCTATGAAGAAAAGCACCTCAAAATCATGTCAGTCTCCTGAGGAAAAACCCACAAGTCAAGAAGAGCCTGTGGTAAAATACTTCAAGTCTAAAGAAAATTGCTTCCAGCTCAGAATGGTATATATTGCAAAACTCTCTTTCATAATTAAGGAAGAAATAAACTTCCATGATAAAAAAACTGAAGAAAATCATGACCACTAAAGCAATCATACAAAGAATACTTAAATATATATTAGACAGAGATTAAAAAAAAAACATAACTCAGAGACAACCATAGAAAGAAACCACCAAGCTAGACAACCAATGAAACAGAAGGGAAAATGCAGGAACTAACAGCAGGAAAATAACATGACAAAGACAAGCCAATGCATAGCAGTTATAACCATCAATGAAAATGGCCTCAATATACCAATCAAAAACAAACTGGCAGAAGACATCAAGCAACAAGATCAAGTAATATTCTTTATACTTGAAACACAGTTAACTAAAAACAAAATTCATGAAATGAACTCAAACAATGAAAACAATAGTTCGTGTAACAGAAATCCAGAAAAAAGTAGGAGGAACTACTTAGCAGAAACTTGGATTTCAAATTAAGAATGGTTAAAAAAGAGATCCAGGTCACTACATACTTGTTAGGTAAAAACTTCTAGAGGAAGTGATAACAAATATTAATATATATGCACCAAATAAGAGAGAAGCCAAGTTTGTAAGACAAATATTAGTAGATAGAAAAATCAAATGAGAAATAACACAGATTTAATGGGATAACTTAATCCCCTACTATCACAAACAAACAGATCAGTCAGGAAAATTCAACAATGAAATATCAGAACTGAACCTGTGAGCAAATGGTCCTAGTATATGTTTAAAAAGTGTTCTACCAAACAACATCAGAATACACATTCTTCTCGGTGATATATGGACATTTTCTAAAATACACCATATAGTAGGCCATAGGATGTGCTTAAGTAAATGCAAAAGAATTGTAATTATCCTGTGAATATTATCTGTCCATAGAGCAATGAAATTGAAAGTGAATGGCAAAAGAAACTGCAAAACTCCATAAGCACATGAAAATTAAATACCACCCTTCAGAACAAACAATGAGTCACAGACAGAATTAAAGAAGAAATTTAAAATATCCGCAATGAAACAAGTTGCAGATCAAACATACAGGAACTTTAGGACACAGTGAGAGATGTACTGATAAGAAAGATTAGAGTGGAGAATTCTGACATCAGGAAAACAGTATGAGAAGAAATAAACAATCCAATTTCACACTTCAAGCTTCCAGACAAAGAACAAGTCTAAATCTGTTCCACTTCTCCAACTTTCTTTGGTGTTCCAAAGATACATATTTTTTTTTTCCTGTTGATCCTTTCCTTCTTCTTTTTTCTTTAATGAAGAAATAGAATTTCTATAATACTTATTGACTCTATCGGTTTTTAAAATTCAGACTATAATTCTGCTCTGTATTTTTTCCAAATTTTTTTCAGATCTTACTTTGTATCACTTTTCCCAATATTTATTATTAATTTGTGATTGTGCTATTCCTGTGCTGTTATCATGTCGCATTATCATTAAATTTGGCAATATAGTTTTAATCACCTGATTTATTTGTGTACCTTTTCGTTATGTAGTTATTTTTGTTAGGTCCATTTCTTTTTTTATTTCATTATAGATACTTATGGTGTCAGAAAGAGGTCTTTGCTCCCCATGTGGTTTGATGAAATAAGCCTTCCTGAGCTATTTGGGGGTGATCTTATGGAGGTGGAGATGACAACATGATAAATCTCTTGGCTCTAGAGCTCAGGGACTCCATCTTGCTAATATGATCTTTTTGCATAGCCCTTCTTTGTGTGTTAGAGCTCAGCTTGGTTCACAATGATTTTTCCTGTCAAATTATGAGATATGCATGGCGTTTTCTCAGTCGCTGGTGTGCTTTCCACATATCTGCCTACATCAACTACCTGATCTTGCACTTTTCAATGGTAATGCTTAATCAGCCACAGCTGTCAGCACTCTGGAACTCCTGGGGGATTTCCTGTCATTTGTATGGGCTGAAAAGTTCATTTGTGTAGTTTTGCATCTGCTTTGCTGTGTTTTAAATGGTATTTCCTAATTTTAATTTTTGGGAGGCCTTTTTGAGTTACTGAAAAAGCTCACTACTGTCATGATCTTATCATGATACTCCTAAATGTGACCAAATCATGAAGTTTATAAGGTAATTTGTCAATTTGCTCAACTACTTGGCATACATGGAGGTAGATTTAAAATTTCTTTTATTTCAGGACCACTTTATAGGAGCTATTTGAATGCATGTTCTGTATTCTGAGCTACATATCATTATTTTATGTGAAAATGACATTTTCCTTTTTGGATCTTCCAACCACATATCGTTAGAAAACTGGATTTATAAAGTATTACCAAAGATTCAGTCAACACTGTTCAAATTTCTCATTTGAGAGTTCGGCTGTCATTTGTGTTTAATTCCTCTAAACTAGATCTCTGTGTTTATAAGGTTGAGATTTTAAATTTTAAGGTTGTTTTTTTTTTTTAGTACATAGGAAGACATTTTAAATAGTAGACCAAAATTTTCCTTTAACTTCTATAATCCAGGGTAAAAGTCTTTATCTTTGTTTCTTTTATTTACCACTTTGGCATTGATCCAAGTTGAAATTCTTTTGGAGAATACAGATTTATCATGTTGGCATTGATCCAAGTTATAATTCCTTTGGAGAATACAGATTTATTGCCGATTGGTGAAAACTATTGAGATAAATCAGTAAAGTCTTCTCAATTTAGGACATTCACCATTGTGAGTCATTGTACACCAAGCTAAGATAAAGCATATTATATTTCAATGAAATAAGATGGTATATAATATGGCCATTGAATTCTACATGTTTAAAAGGTCACAACAGAATTTTGCTAACTAGAAATTTTTCTTTATCCAGTTTCTGTTAGATGTGTCTTTAAGGTGGCAAAATTTTGTGGAAATTATATATTTGTTAATTATTTTTACTATAATTTTATTTTATTTTAAAGTGTAAAAACAAAGCAGGAACAAAGGTCAGAAACAAAAACAGAAACAGGGTAACATACAACAATATATATGTTATAGATTTTCAAAACAAGAATAGCTGATTAACAATGGTTGACATATTATCTATTTTTATCATCAAATACTTTGCTCAGATTAACAGATATAGTTATTAAAGACTGGACAAATGAATTGAATATTACCACTTGCTTTTAAGAAATCTTAAATTTTTTTCTTCTCTCTTTTTTTCTTTTATTACCTTTTAAAATATTTTAAAGATATTAATTGATATGAAATTAGGACTGGTACACATTTAGAAGACCGATATGATAGATATTCAAGCATGGTTGTTGTATTACACATTGCTGTCGTCTACGTAGTTCCTTAGCTCAGTATCTGAACTATATCAATATACAGAATTAGTGAAGGCAAATATTTTACACATTAATTGCTATTTTCAAGAAAATGATAATTCTTATTACAATACCTTCAAGCCATCCTGCATATACACTTGCAGTTTTTCCCCTACCTTTTTTCTTATCATTTCTCCTTTCTCTCCTATTCATTGTTTAATCCTTAAGTTCTGTTTCTTTCCAGATAATGGTATCGGTTATACCTTTCAGGTTTATTTCTTCTTTCAGGTTCTTACCCTAGGGATATAATATAGTATTTACACATGTAGGACTTGTTTATTTCACTTATGAGTATTGCCTTTAGTTGCATCCGCTTACCTATGAAGGCTTCGACTTTGTCTTTTCTTATAGCTGAGTAATGTTACATTATATAAAAACATCACATCTTTTTCATCAATTCCTCAAATGATGGAAATTTTGGTTGTTTCTAAGATTTGGCTATCAGAAATTGTGCTGCTATAAATATGGCAGCACATGTATCACTATGCTATGATGTTTTCAGTTATTTTGGGAAAATACCCAGAAGGGCAATAGCTGGATTCAATGGGATTTCCAGTCTTAGTTTTTGAGGAGTCTCCATACTGATTTCCACTGTGGTTGTACAAGTCTACATTCTCACCATCAGTGGAAAATGTTCCCTTTCCCCCACAGCCTCACCAGCATTTGTTATTAGTTGATTTCTTTATGATAGCCATTCTTTCTGGGGTAAGATGTTATCTCTCTATTGTTTTGATTTGCATTTCTTGAATGTCCAGTGATGTGGAGCATTTCTTCAGGTACTTGCTTGCCTCTTATATTTCTTCCTCTGAGATTGTATATTCATCTCAGATGCCCATTTTTGGATTGTGCCTTTAAATTTTGGGGCCATAATTTTTTAGTTCTTTATATATTCTAGATAGAAGACCTTCTGTCTGAGTGATTATTGATTAGGATTTTTTTCTAAATTTGTGGGTTGTCTTTTCACCTTGTTGGTGATTTCATCTGATGTGCAGAAACTTCTTAATAAGAGAAGGTTCCATTTGTTGATTCTTTGAAGTATTTCCCATGCAGTTTTATTTTTGTTCATGAACTTTTTGCCTATCCCTATATCTTCAGGACTTTTACCTACTTTCTTTTCCAAGACATTTAGTGTTTCTGTTTTAGTGTTTAGATCTTTAATCTATTTTCACTTTAGTTTAGTGCATGGCAATAGAACTGAGTCTAGTTTTAGTGTTTGGCATGTGGAGAGCCAGATATTGCAGAATCATTTGTTAAAGAAGCTATCTTTTTGGTAGTGACAATGTTTGGCCCCTTTGTCAAAGGTAAGATGGCTGACTCTGTTTGCAGTTGTACCTGCATTTTATAATCTGTTCCATTGTTCCACTGATACTTGGGTCTTTTTTTTTGTGCCAGTACTGTGCTGATTTGTCACAGTGGCTTTATAATATAATTTTACATCTGGGATTGTAATGCCTCTTGTCTTGCCTTTCTTGTCCAGGATTGTGTTCGATATTCTAGGTCTTTTCTGGTTCCAAATTAATTTTAGGAATGTTTACTCCAGGTCTGTAGGTGGTATTTGATAGACAAGAGAAAGAAAAGGAATAAGAATAGGTAAAGAAGTCAAACTATCCTTATTTGAAAATGACATGATACTCTACTTGGAAGACTGAAAAAACTCTACCAAGAAGCTTCTAGAATTTATAAACAAATTTATATTCTAGGTCTTCGATGTTCTAGGTCTTTTCTCGTTCCAAATAAATTTTAGGACTGTTTTCTCTAGGTCTGTGAGGTTTGTTGGTGGTATTTTAATAGGCAGTGCATTGAATCTGTATAACAATTTTGGGAGTACAGCCATTTTCACAATGCTGGTTCTTCTTACCCAGGAGTAAGTAATATCTTTCCATTTCCTGAAATCTTAGATCTTATATTAATGCCTAGATATTTCATTTTTTTGGATGGAACTGTAAAGGGTATTGATTCTCTAATTTCTCTCTCAGTGTTTTGTTATCTCTGTAGAGGAATGCTATCAATTTTCTCAGTATTGACTTTGTAACATGCTATTCTACTAAATTTGTTTATAAATTCTAGGAGCTTCTTCATGGAGTTTTTTCAGTCTTCCAAGTAGAGTATCATGTCATTTTCAAATAAGGATAGTTTGACTTCTTTACCTATTCTTATTCCTTTTATTTCTTTCTCTTGTCTAATGGCTCTAGTTAAGGATTCCAGAACTATATTGAATAGGAGTGGTGAGAGAGGACATCCTTGTCTGATTTGAGAGTAAAAGATTTCAAATTTTCCCCATTTAGAATTATATTTGCAGTTGGATTGTCATAGATGACTTTTATCAGATTGAGGTAGAGGCCATTTTTCCAATTTTCTGTAGGGCTGTGAACATGAGTGAGTGTTGGACTTTGTCAAAAGCTTTTTCTGAATCAACTGAGATGATGTGGTTTTTGGTTTTGGCTCTATTGATGTAGTGTATTACATTTATAGATTTTCATATGTTGAATCATCCTTGCATCCCTGTGATGAATCCTACGTGATGATGGTGTATAGTCTTCTTGATGATTTACTGTATTCTATTTTCTAGGATTGTATTGAGGATTTTTGCATCTATGTTCATGAAAGAGATTGGCCTGTAGCTTTCTTTTCTTTCTTTTTTTTTTTTCTGCTAAATCTTTCTCTGGTTTTGGTATCAGTATAATACTTGGCTCCAGGAAAGAATTGGGAATATTGCTTCCTTTTCAATTTCATTGAAGTGTTTGAGGTGTATTGATATTATATATTCTAAAAATTTATTGTAGAATTTCACTGTGAATCTGTCAGGACCTGGGCTTTTCTTTGTCTACAAGTTTTTATTACATTTTCAATTTCTTTAGCTGATATTGGGTTATTCAGAGTTTTTATATCTTCTTGATTCAGTTTTGGTAATTTGTACCTGTCTAGAATCTGTCCATTTCTTCTGTGTCTTTGATTTTGTGAGAGTAAAGATTCTCAAAGTAGTTATTGGTGATCCTCTGAATTTCAACAGCATCTCTGGTGATTTTGCCTTTTTCTTTCCATGAGGTTAGATGGAGGTTGATCTTTTTTTTAATTTTTATTCTGTCTAGCTTTTTCGTGAATTCTTTGTATTGCTTTCTTTGTCTCAATTGCATTAATTTCTGGTCTAATTTTATGATTTTCTCCCATGTTTGGGCTTTGGGTTTGATTTGCTCTTCCTTTTCTAGATGTTGAATGTGAAGCTTTAGGGTGTTTATTTGTCCTTATTCTGTTTTCCTAACTTGTGGGTTCACTATAACTTTCCCTTTCAGAACTGCTTTCACTATATCCCACAAATTCTGATAAATTGTGCTTAAATTTTACTTGTATTGTAGATATTGTTTAATTTCTTGTTTAATTTCATCTATAACCCATTGGTTGCTGAGGAGGGTGCTATTTAATTTCCTTGTGTTTTGGGGGATTTGTGGTTTCTTTGTTATTAATTTCCAGTTTCATTGCACTGTGTTCAGATAATATGCATGCGGTAATTTTTGTTTTCTTGCATAGATTTAAGCATGATCTATGGACTAGTATATGGTCTATTTTAGAAAATGTCCCATGTGTAGCAGAAAAGAATGTGTTTTTAGATGTTTCTGGGTGGGACTCTCTATATGTCCATGATATCCATTTGTTCAATGGTCTACTTCTGCTTTGCTAACTCTTTGGTAATTTTGTTTTTCTGCTGGACCTATCTTTTGGGAACAAGGGGTGCCATGGTCTCTTGTTAAGATTGTGGTATTGGATATTAGATTTCTCATTTCCATTAAATTTGGTCTTATATAAATGGGTGCTCTTATTTTGGTGTGCACATGTTTATGACTGTTATCTCCTCCTCTTGTGTTATTCCTCTAACCAATATGTAGTGTTTTCTTTATTTTGTATAATCAGATTGAAGTTCAGATTATCTGTGGAAAGGATTGCTACCCTTGCTTTTTCTCAAGACCAGGGGCATGTAGTATTGTTTTTCATCGTTTGAATTTCAGCCTGTGACTTTCTTTATGCGTTAAATGTGTTTCCTGTATATAACATATTGTTGGATTTTGTTTCTTAATCCACTCTGCCAGTCTGTTTCTCCTACTTGGTGAACTGAGTCCATTTACATTGATGGTTATAATTGATATGTATTGACTTATGTTTGATATGTTATTTTCCTGTTGTTATTTATACTTTTCTCCACTTTTTAATTGTTTTCCCTATTTGGTGGGTTCTTTACATTCTCATTCTTAGAATTATGGTCATGTTGCCTACTTTCTAGAATATCTTTTAGTATTCTGTGGAGTGTTGGCTTGATTTTCATGAATTTCTTTAGTTGTTTTTTATCATGGAAGTATTTCACTTCTGCATTGAACTTGAAAGAGTTTTGCACAGTATGTCATTATGGGGTGGAATTTGTTTTCTTGTAGGACTTGAAGTACGTTGCTCTATACTCTTCTTAACTAGATGGTTTGTGAGGCAAAATCTGCTGTTATTCTGATGAGTTTCCCTTTATATGTGATCTGTTGCTTTTCTCTGGTGGCTTTTGTATGCTGTTCTTGTGCTGAATTTCTGGGATCTTGATTATTATATGCCTGGGTGTGGTGTGGTTTTAATTGGGTTGATGTTATTTGGAGTTCTATATGCCTCAGTAGCCTGAATATCAGATTGTTTCCCCATATTTGGGAAGTTTTCTACTATTAATTCTGCCCATATTCTTTTTATATCATTTGTGTTGCCTCCTTCTTTCTCTTGATACCTATTAGTCTTATATTGTTCATCTTTTCATCATCTTGTAGGTGTTGAATTATTATTTCCTGGATCTTAGTTATTTTGAACGGATCTTTCTTTACCTTTTCACTAGCTGCAATGGAGTCTTCAAGGCCTCAAATTGTATCTTCACTTTCATTCAGATAGTTTTGTCTGAGTTCTTAATCTCCTGAATATCTCTTTGAATCTTCTTCAAGCATTTTATTCTTTTCTATATTGAACATTCAAAGTTTCCATCATTTTTGTATTGACCTCAATTTTTGTTTATCAGTATCTTCTTTAGAAACTCTTAGTAATTCTTTCACTATAGTTATTGTTATGGTTTGTGTATAGGTGTCCCCCCAGAGCCTCATGCAGTCTTGGGGCAGTTTCTAGAGTTTGTGATTGATTACTGTGGGTATGGGTGCTGCACCTGGCCTGGGGCAGGTAATTTGCATTACAATATAAGGTGGGAAGAGAAGCTAGCTTCTTGAGCTGCTGCTACTCCCTTGTGCTCTTTCTCTTTGCCACTGCCATGAAAGTTTGCCCTCTGCCCTCTCTGCTGCTATGCCTTGGAGCCAGCTGAGTATGTACTGAAACCTCCAGTAACTGTGAACTAAATAAACCTTTCCTTCTTTCATTTTTAGTGTTGGGTATTTGTCCCAGCAATGAGAGAAGAGTAACTAAGACTGCTATAATTTCTTTTTTTACTTGAGAGATTATTTCTCATCTCATTTCCTCTATACCCTTCTGCAGTTGTTACTTTATTTCAGATGTTATTATTTCAGAGATTTCAGGTGTGTGACTTCCAATTTCTTGTATGCTGGTGTCTCCTGCATTTGTTCTGGGTGGGCTTGGTGCCTGAGACTATATTTTTTTCCTTGTCTTTATCATTTTATATTTCAGAGAGAACTATTTATTTCTGTGATACTTTTTATAAAAGTTTAATGATAATTAGCTATTAGCATTGTGATTAGAACCACACTGTTCAGAGTCTGTTCTTCAGGTATCCCTTCTATGTTAGAGATTCTTGTTTAGTATGTGTCCTAAGGTTTTGCCCTTTCTATTGATTAAGAGTGAGATATTGGTTTCTGTTTTGCACTGTCCTCTGTCCTTCAGTGTAGGGCTTTGGTGAGCACCTTCTGATATTATTACCCAAGAGAGATCATGTGGGTAAGGCAGGTTTAGTTTTCTATTTCCAGTAATACAATTAGCAACACTAATAATGGGTAGTGAGATTTAGCAATTGATAAACTTTTGCAACTAATGGGTTTGTATTTTGGACCATAAGAGCAAACATTTGACTGTATAGCTAAGCAGATATTAAATTGGGAATTTTATTTAAATTAGTTCCTCTAAGTCCTGTCATCTCCCCTTGATGTACCTACAGTCTTCCAGGCTGACAAGTTTACCCCAGTTACCTGTTGTCACCTCTGTCTCCAGAGGCAAATCTGGTTTTAGATTTGGTTCTAGGTCTGAGCCCCACTGGGTCAAACAGTGTGCCTTAGCTTACCAGGTCAGAATACACATAGCTCAAATTTGCCCAGCGGGGCCTGGCTTGCATCTGGCAGCTGTGCTTGGCTTTTTCCTGTTGCACCCTGTGAAAGTGAACCTGCTATGTCTGGCTGGCTAGATGTTCTGCTCCTGGGTCTTATCCCTAACTCTCTGCAGGAAAATCCACCACAGGGTCCTAATCTGGGCCTCTCCACTGGGGTTCTTCTGGTGCCTGCCTAGTCCCAAACAAACCAGGCCTATCCATTTGAGGTTGTTCCCTGTTAATTAATTATTTTATAAGTTGTTTTTAGACATTTGAGCTATGTAATTTTGCTTAAAATCTGAATTATTCTGTTGTCATATATTAGTTTGCTTTGAGGTATGAGTGTTAATTCCTGTTACCAAAGTTTGAGCTTATTATTAACTTACACAGTAACTAAAACATTCCCAGAAT
>NW_004524664.1:382584-386591 GCF_000260255.1 Octodon degus | reverse complement strand
CTTTTTTGTTTGTTTGTTTGAGGCAAAGTCTTGTTAAGTCACTCAGTTGCTCAGATTGGGCTCAAAATAGTGTTTGTCCTGCTTCAGCCTCCCAGTGTGCAGAATTATAGGTGGGCACCATCACAGGTATGGTGTAATAAAAATACATCACTACAGTTGATTAAATCAGAGCACCTTTTCTTAAGAAGCTCAGGAGACAATGAAAGAGAAGAAAAACATAAAACATAAAATGTAGTCAATGCTCCTGCTGAATGCCATTCAATGAAAAGGCTGGATTCTAAGAATATTACACACATGCTCATTCTTTGTATTGATCTGGCACTTAATGAATTTTGGGTCTTCTCCATTCAAATTGATAATGAAAGGAAAATTTTACAAAATGATTCAGGACATCAATGTATCTGGGACATTAGAACTCTATGTACTCTCTAAAGAGGAAATTTTAGAAAGGGTGAAAAATAATGTGATGAATGTGTTCTACCTGAAGGATTAATGGCAACTTGCCTTTTAATGTAATTTATTTTCACAGAAGAAAATCTAAACATTCACATTCTTCTTCCCATACATCCATAAACTATGTGGTTTATAAACAGTATCAGTTTATTTCCTATAATTTTGGATACTGAAAAGGATAAGTTTTTTTTTTTTTTCAGAACCAGGGATTGAACGCAGGCCCTTATGCTTGCTGTTGAAGTGGTTATTCCATTGAGCCATCTCCCCGGCCCCCTGAAAAGGCTAAGATTAAGGCTCCAGAATATTCAGTATCTTGGGAGGGGCAGCTTTCTGGATTATAGATAGTGGCCTTTTGTATGCACTCACAGGCCAGAAAAGGGGAATGTGGTCTCTGAGGCCTCTTCTGTGAGGCACTGACTCCACTTATGAGGTCAGCTTTATTACTCCATGTTCTCCCAGAACTCCACATCTAAATATCACTAGCTTGGCAGTTAAGATTTCAGTTTGTGGCTTTGGAAATAAGGAACACCATCCTTCAGGTTACAGTGCACAGTGGTGCTTTTGCAAACTCCAAAATTATTTATTATTCATTTGTAAAGCAAGAACTATCTTATTAGTCTGAAAAAACATAAAAAGACACCAGAAATATTAATTGTGTTTATTTTTTAAAGTCAGTCAAAAAATGTTTGCTGACTGAAAAGACAAATGCAATGTGAAAATGAAAGTATTCCATTTAGTTGGTTTATTTATTTTATTTTGCATGCCAAGTCTTAAATTCAGCTTTTCTTTAGAATTTGTTAGCTCTCATATTATACAAAGTCTTATACTTCTGTGGACATAAAAAAATAAAAGGACTGTTAACAAACTATCCTTCTGTTATGAAAAAGATGAGATATGGAAGAAGTTGCATACTATTTACAAGTACTCTAAGACATTGGCACTGAAAGGTGCACCAGCTGAAGATGTTGCATTTTGTTACAAGGAAGATGCATTATACAATGATGAAATCTGTCTATTCTTAGAGACTTGATACCAGCTGTATTCAGCAAGTGGTACATGTTTTAAGCTTTTAGGCTTCTGAACTGAAATGGAAAGTGGCTTGCAATAATCAAGTTGAAATCTGTTGCCTTCTTTTTGAAATATGTACACCTAGAAGACATGTGAAATTACAACAGTATATAAACAGGTGTGTGTATCTATTCTGTGGTAGATTCTATGAGGAATGTAAATTAACTAAGATGTCATAAAGAGACCTGGGGAAAAACAATGGCTCAATGTTTTTTCTTAAATTATTTTGTGAAGTGAAATTCATATAATTAACCATCTAGGTTGCACATAGTATATTCACAATATATTGTGAGCATCATATCTTTCTACTTTCACTACTTTTTAAATCATGCCTGAATACTATTACATAATCTTTCTTCTTCTCTCTTTCTGAATCAGCGATCAACTATCTATTTCTATTAATTTCGTTATTATCAATATTTCATATGTGATAAATCATATAGTATGTGACATTTTTGGTCTAGCTTTTGTTATTTAGCTTTTTTTTTTCAAGGTTCTACATAGAGGTAATATGGATCAATATTTCTGTCCATTTTGTGGTTGAATAATATTTCATTGTGGGGCTATATACATTTGTATCCAAATATCTGTTAATGGACATTTGTACTACATAGTATTTACCTTTGGGATGTTATGAATAATAGTGATGTAAACATTCATAAACAAATAGGTCTTCCAGTATATACCTAAAAATATAATTTTAGAGCCATTCTATATGCTTATTTTCATTCCAAATTACACTTTAGAATATTATATACATATGCAGTACATTATGATAATTTGACAAAATCAAATAATGATCAAATTGATATATTTAGGATTTTTAAATCCTTACATATTTAAGGTTTGTAGTATATTTCTTCTAGTTTTTTAATAAAATATGTAAGTAATTGATATAAATCATAGTCACGTACTTGGCTATACAATATTAAGTTATTTTTCTAGCTATATATTGGCATGCCCACTTTATCCTTCCTCCTACTACAATTTCTAGCCTCTAGTGCCTGCTATCATATTCTCCATTCTAAAAAAACTTTTTCATCTTTGACATATGCACAGAAAACTGAAATATTAGTATTTTTGTCTTTGTTTATTTCACTTTTAACATTATGTCCTCCAGTTCCATTCATATTGCCACAAATGAGAATATTTCATGTTTTAATGCTTGAATAATGACTACATAAATAATCTATATGCCATATATGTATATTATTGATAGACACATCAGTTTGTTCTTTATCTTGGCTATTAAGAAAAATGTTGTAAAGAACTTAGGAAAATGTGTATCTCTTTGACATACAGATTTTACTTTGTTTGAATGTATTCTTATTAATTGGATAACTGAATCACATGACAGTTCCAGTTTTTAATTTACTGAGAAACTTCCATGACCATACCGATTTAAATTTCTACCACCTGCACACAAGCATTTATTTCTTTTCATCAATTATAGTCATTAAAACTGGGAAGATATGATATCTCATTGTGGTTTTGACTTGAATTTTCCTAATGATTAATGGTATTGACCACATTTTTTCATACATTTATTGAACACTGGTACACCTTTTTAGAAATGTCTTCATATCATAGGCTCATTTTAAAATCAGAATACATTTTTTTTCTCACTGTTGAATACTTTCTGTTCTGTGTAATAATCCTCTTGCTACAAGAACAATGTATTCTTGTGTATGGTTTTTTCATTGCTCTGATTAGTTTTCTTAAGAGGCCCTTAGTTTATTCTAGTTTCGTTCATCTATTTTTGCTTTTGTTTGGGATTCTGGAACTTATTCAAAACACCACTGTTTTATATTGGGGCCTTAAAGAGTTACTCTTATTTTCTTGTGGCTCCATACAGTGCTTTTTGACTACCACTGCTCAGCATTTCTGCAGTTAATTTAGAAGTGCACTGGAGAATTGTAGAGAGAATCATGACTGCAGGCTGCTACTGACACATCCTGCCATGTGTGGGACAGTCCACTACCATAAAGATGTATTGAAGTCAGAGTCCAGTAGTGTTTCTCTCACACTGTGAAGGAGAGTTTCCACTTTCATGATGGGTTAGCCAAAATAATGTATTTTCAATCTCTGCTAAAGTAGATTTAAATGGTAGCTGAGATTGTTTTGCAGCTTTCTTGATATATGGAAAGCTAATCAACTATTCCTCTGAATAAGTAAATAAGATGTATCTAATTTTTAATAATCTATCCAAAAGTTTAATTTTGTGTAGTTAAACATTTATATACTTTTGACCATCCCAATAGTTCAGTAAACTAAAGCACATACTTACACAGAGTGCAGGGGCTGGGGTTCATGCCCCGGCACCACAAGCCATGTTGGCCCTGCCCCCAGGGAATGCTCAGACAGCGATTAAGACTGGGCATGGTGGCACATACCTGTAATCTCAGCTCTTGGGAGACTGAGAACAAGTGGATCATTATGAGTCTGATCTACGTAGTGAGACCCTGTAGACCCTGTACTAAATACTA
>NW_004524664.1:380097-382132 GCF_000260255.1 Octodon degus | reverse complement strand
TTCCTTCTTTTCTTCTTTCCCCCATCCCAGGTTTTCCTTCCTTTTGAACAGCTTAGAAGTACAATGCAAGTGGAGAAAGAAAATATTACCTTTCCATCAAGTCATATGTTTCCTAGTCTCTGGACTACATATGAATTGTAGCCATGGATTGTCCATGTCATCTTGATGTAAGGAACTGCTCCTCCTCAACCTTATATTGTATCCAATCAGAGTGATCATTGTTGACCACCTACTACTTCTGAGTTGTACTGGAAAATGACATTAACAGCCCTTACATAAACCTGGATGCCCTGTCTTAGTTACTTTTCTCTTGTTGCTGGGACAAATACCTGACACTCAAAATGAGGGAAGAAAAGGTTTATTTTGCTCACGGTTACTGGAGGTTTCAAGACAATGGAGGAGAGGCTGGGGTGCTGCTGTGTCTAGGGTGACCCTTTCCACATACCTAAGAACGCACACACTAGACAGTTTAATGGTTCACACCTCTCTGGCTCCACCCCTCAGGCCCTGCCCTGGTCCTCTGGTCCCACCCCTCAAACCACTCATTGCTCCTCCAGGTGCATCTGCCCCATAACTTATATGATGTTTTAGGGGGACAACTAGACACAAACCATAACACTGTCCATCTCAGCTGCCCATATTCCTCAAGGCATAGCATCGCATAGGCTCAGCATGGCTACAAAATCCTCCTTGCTCCAGAATATAATTCTCTGGAACACCTCATCTGCAGGCATCCTTGGTCTCCTTTGTTCTCCAGTCTCTTGAAGATGACATGGTGCTGGGGGATTTCACCCTTTTACTTAAGCCTTTTATGTACCTCTCTAAATCAATTACTTGAACAGTCATAGGCATTTGTTAGGTCTATAGATGGCATTATAAAATACCACCATAGGGCTGTAGATGTAGCTCAGAGGCATAACTACCTGCCTGGCAAGCACAAGGTCCTGAGTTCGATCTCAGAACTGCTGAGAAAAAAATGCCACCATACTATGTTATGGAATTATGAAACATTGCTGTTTTTCATCTCCTAACCAGCAGTTCCTTGCTAATAGGTAGGACTCAGAGGTTCTATAGGCCTGGCCAAACTTTAGATTGTTCTCTTTGCATTCTGGACAGCAAATGGTCTAGTCAGTACATTTTGTGCAATATTGTTTCTCTGGATCTCTCCCCATACTGAATTCTGGGAACTTCTCATGTCATAGATACCCAGCATATAAACCAAGGTAACAGATGTATCTATGTTCTCAGCAGCCAATATAAGACCTCTCAGGGACAGCCCTGCAGCCCAGACATTACTTACAGTCACCAAAGTACTCATTTTGCTTCTCCAAACACACTATGCAATGTTGTCAAAGGAACCATGGAGTAGGACTCCTACCTGCCCTATAAACTCCAGGCAGTGCTTAAATAGAAGGACATAATGAAATCATTAAAAACTTCCTATTTAGGCTACAAAATTGCAAGTGGTTGCCCTGCTGGGTTTCTTATTGCCACAGGCATTGTTCAGGAAAAAATGCTGTCTTCATCAGAGTTACACAATTTCCTTAATTATCTTGTCTGGTCAACAAGAGCACCACCCTTAGAGTTCACATGTGGACATCCACATGGCCCCTGAACTGCCCAGAGTTGGTGAATGGCCTGCATCCTGAAATCACCTGTTGCTTGTGGATCAGTAAGGAGCTCCAATATCCAAGACTACACTGCCAGAAGACCCGGATATCCTTTTCTACCTTTTGCTAAAGAACTGGGAGAATAGGTTTTCATGAGCTTCCAAAACATCACTCGTTGTTGTGGTCATCCTAATCCTCTCTCATTTTTAAATATTCCTTGTGATGTCTCAAAAGTCCTCTTTGTCAGCCCCTCAAGGTACCAGTCATTATCACAGCAGATATTTCAATCACCAAGTATCGATTCTAACATTTCTTGTGCTGTCAGAGTAACTCTACTCACCCAGTGCTTGGTCTAATAGCTTTCACCTCCTTGCCAGATACAAAATTGCTCAAACTAGTCATGCACCTTCTGCTACAGAAATAAG
>NW_004524664.1:378392-379462 GCF_000260255.1 Octodon degus | reverse complement strand
TTATTTATTTATTTATTTATTTTGGCAGAACCAGGGATTGAACTCAGGTCCCTGTGCTTGCCAGGCAAGCGCTTATTCCACTGAGCCATCTCCCCAGTCCCAAAATAACTCTTAATTTGGAAACAACTTGCTGTATTCTGTAAAGATATTGTAGCCTTCCTCTTCCTTTCCTAAAGCAAATATATTTAGAAGTATTTGTTGCATATATTTATTTCCTTTGTGGGAAAAAGATAAAACAAAATCACATGACAAAATAATATGAGGATAATGATAGTTAACACATTACATATTGTGATCTTTAAAGTAATTATTCAGAGTACAAGATATGAGCATTAAGATTTCTCTAATTGATAGCACAAATCTTCCTTTTCAATGAACTAAAAGACAATAACAGTATAACTGACTTCCATTTTTTAACCCTTTTAATTTCCATCATTTCCCTTCTCCTACTTACATCTTCCTTTTGAAAAATTCCTCTGCATTTAACAATAGCTACTGTTCATTGTAGATCTGATTTGCTCTTTTAGTTTCTCACACCAGGGAGACAATATGATTTAGGCACAAATAAGTCTGGTTTATCTCAATTATGAGTATGGTCCCAAGTTGCATAGATTTACCTAGAAAAGTCTCAAATTTATGTTTCTTTATGCCCAGATAGTATTCTATTGTATAAAAATGTTTTCTTTTTCCATTGCTTGGTTGATGGACAATTGTTTTTCCCCAAGATTTAACTATTACAAATAGTGCTTCTATAAATATGGGTGCACATATATTGCTGTGGTATGGTGTTTTTAATTCTTCTAGGAACATACCCAAAAGGGGAACATACCCAAAATGTGTAATGGGACCTCTAATTTTAGCTTTTTGAGGAAATACCATACTGATTTCCACAGTGGTTGCACTCCTACCAAGAGTGGAGAAGGGATTTTCCCCCCACAGTCTCACCACCCCTTGTTATTGGTTGATTTTTTTCAAATAGCCATTATTTTTTGGATGAGTTGGAATCTCAATTTGAATTTCTTGGATGATTAATGATCTTGGACATCTTTTCATGTATTTATTTATTTTTT
>NW_004524664.1:373123-378092 GCF_000260255.1 Octodon degus | reverse complement strand
TGCTGGGATTATGGGTGTGAGTGCTACACTCAGCCTGGGGTGGATAGCCTGAATATATCATAAGAGAGACAGAGGCCAGCCAGATAGCTCAGGGAATTAAAGCACTTGCTTAGGAAGACTTGGAGGCCAGGGGTTTGATCCCAGGCCTGCTGTGCCAGCCCTGCCCCTGAGATATGCTGAGAGGGTGAATGAGACTGGGCATGGTCCCAGTGCTTGGGAGGCTGGAAAACAGGAAGGATCACTGAGTCTCATCTGTGTAGTAAGACCCTGTAGACCATGTACAGAGACAGAGAGACAGAGAGACAGACTTGCTCTCTGTGGCCATTTTTGTTGCTGCTACTCCACCCTTGTGCTCTTTCTCTTTGCCACAGCCATGAATGGATGCTCTCTTCCCTGTGCCACTCGGCCTTACAGTCAGCTGAGTATGAACTAAAACCTCCAGTAACTGTGAGCTAAATAAACCCTTCCTTCCTTCATTTTGAGTGTCAGATATTTGTCCCAGCAATAAAAGAAGAGTAATTGAGACAGTGTGCAGAAGCTCTTTAATAAGATGAAATCTCAGTTGATTCTTTGAAGTATTTCTTGTGCTGTTTAGTTTTTGTTTATAAACTCTCTGGATACACTTACATTTTTCAGTTTTCAATCTACATTCTTTCATAAATTTAATGTTTCTTTTTCATATTTTGATCTTTATCAATTTTGACTTTTGTTTAGTGTGTGTTGATAGATGTGGGTCTAGTTTTGGTCTTGGGCATGTAGACAGCTAGTTTTTCCAGCATCATTTATTAAGGAGGCTGTGTTTCTTCCAGTGACCATGTTTGGCCACTTTTTCAGAGATGAAATTGCTCCATGTTTATAGTTGTGTCTGAATCTTGTCATCTTTTGCACTAATCCCAAGTTCCATTTATTTTTTCTGGTAACATGCTGATATGATCAAAGATGCTTTGTGGGAATGAGCTAGGGAGTCCTGTTTCTTTTTCAAATTCATTAAAGACTTTGAGGAGTATGTGAATTAAGGCTTCTCTAAATTTCTTGTAGAATTCAGCAGTGAATCCATGAGGACCTACCTTAGTTTTTCTTTTTTAGGGTAATAACGTTTTCAATTTCATTGACTAATATTGTGTTATTCAGAATTTTCATATCTTCTTGATTCAGCTTTGGTTATGCATGCAAATCTAGGAAATTGTGTATTTCTTCTGCATTTTCTAGCCTATGTGAGTAAAGCTTTTGAAAGGAGGTATTGATGGTCTTCTGAATTTAGACAGGATCTTCAGTGATTTTAACCTTTTCATTCCTCATTGCATGATTTTGAGTCTTTTGTTTCATTGTATTAGATAAGATTGTTTAAGGGTTTATTAATTTTATTTCTTCTTTAAAAGAACCAACTCTTTAATTTATAATTCTTTGTATTTACCCCATCTCAATTGCTTTAATTTCTGCTCTAATTTCTGTAATTTCTTTCCTTCTGTTTGCTTTGGGTTTGACTTGCTCTTTTTTTCTAGAAGCTTAAAGTGTGAAATCAGGTAGTTTATTTGTTCTCATTCTGTTTTCCTGATGTCAGAATTCTCCACTATAAGTTTTCTTACCAGTACTGCTCTCATTGTATCCCAAGGTTTCAGTGTCTTTGATCTGCATTTTGTTTTATTCCAGATATTTTTAGTTTCTTCTTTAATTCCCCGTGACACATTGTTGGTTCTGGAGGGTGTGATTTAATTTGCATGTGTTTATGGAGTTTTGCAGTTTCTTTTGCCATTCACTTCCAATTTTATTGCTCTATAGTCAGATAATATCAATGGGATAATTTCAATTGTTTTGCATTTACTGAAGTACATCTTACGGCCTACTATATTGCTGTATTTTAGAGAATGCTCCATATGCTGCTGAGAAAAATGGGTATTCTGATTCTGTTTGTTAGAACACTTGTTAAACATCTCCTAGGCCCATGTGCTCACAGGTTTTGTTCAGCTCTGATATTTCATTGCTGATTTTTGTCTGATTGATGTGTCTGTTTGTGATAGTGGAGGATTAAGTTCTTCCATTAAAATTTGTGTTATTTCTCATTTGACTTTTCATATCTACTAATATTTGTTTTATAGACTTGGGTGGACTTTTATTTGGTGCATATATGCTTATGTTTTATTTATTTATTTATTTATTTATTTATTTATTTATTTATTTTTGTGGAACCGGGGATTGAACTCAGGCCCTTGTGCTTGCCAGGGAAGCACTTATTCCACTGAGCCATCTCCCTGCTCCAGGTACTCTTACTTTAAAGTTCAAGTTTTCTGCTAACTAAAGAGCTCCTCCTGCTTTTTTATGAGTTCCTGTTGCATGGATTATTGTTTTCATTCTTTGAGTTTCATTCTATGAATTTCTTTTTTAATTAACTTTGTTTCAATTATAAAGCATATTGCTTGATCTTGTTGCTGGATCTATCCTGCCAGTCTGTTTTTGATTGCTATATGAGGCCATATACACTGATGGTTATAAGTGATATGCCTTGGCTTATGTTTGCCATGTTATTTTCCTGCTGTTAGTTCCCTCATCTTCCCTCCTGTTTAATTGGTTGCCTTGCCTTAATTGGTTGTTTCTTTCTGTTTTTGTCTCTGAATTGTGGTTGTTTTTACCTCTGTGTAGGATGTCTTTCAGTTCTTTTCGTAGGGTTGTTTTGGTGGTCATTAATTTCTTCTTTCTTCATCATGGCAGCTTCGTGTTTCTTCCTGAATTATGAAAGAGAGTTTTGCAATGTATACTATTCTGGGCTTGAAATTGTTTTCTTTCAGGACTTGAAATACTTCACTCCAAGTTCTTTTGGCTTGTGGGTTTTTCCTGAGTATACTGATGTGATCTTCATGGGCTTTTTTCATAGGTGATCTATGCCTTATAATATTCTGAATATGGAGATCTTCATTTTTCTGTGTCTAGGTATACATTTATTTTTGTTATGCCTAATTGGGATTGTATATGTCTCACTTAAGTATGTGTCACATTCTTTTCCCAGTGTTGGAAAATTTTCTGCTATTATTTCTACATAGTTTTTTTTATTTTGTCATTTGTGTTGAGTTCTGCTCTTTCACTGACACCAAATATTCTTGTTTCATTTTCTTTTCAGCATCTTATGTTTGTTGAATTATTATTTCCTGAATCTTGTTTCATTTTTAAAAATGTATCCTTTGCTGATCACTAGCAATGACCCTGTGTTCAACTTCTGATCATCTATTTTCATTTTATATGAAACAGTTTTGCTAGCTTGCAATAATTTTTAATATCCTAGATATCTTTTTGATTCCATTTCATTTATTCTATTTCTTTCTTCTATTTGTCATTCACAGTTTCCAAAATTTTCCTGTGTTCCTTTAATTTTATGTCTATTCTCCTCTAGATTTGCTGTGCAATTCCTTTATGATTGTTGCTATTTCCTTTTTAACCTGAGAAATTATTTCTGATCTGATTTTCTCTCTAGCCTCATGTATTTCTTTCTTTACTTCAGTTGTTGTCATTTCAGAAATTTTATTGTATGTCTTTAATTTTTCTGTCTCATTGTCTATTGGATTTTCTTTAGGTGGATTGGGGATCTGAGATAGAATTTTTCTTTCTTTGTTTTACCATTTTGTATTTTAAAAACTATTATTTTTTGCTGTGTTGGTCCTTTTAAGTTTATATCATAGGTAGTTTTTTAATAGTATCAAGGTCTCCTATCGTAAAGTCTTCTTCTTGAATATTTTCTTTTTGTGACAGATTTTTGGTTTGTGTCTGTTCCAAAATTCTACTTTCCCAATTAATTAAGAGTGAGATGTTGGCCTATGTTTGGCTCTGTTCTCAGTAGTTTGGTGTTGTTGTCTGATGAGGGTATTTCCACACATTTTCTCAGTTCTGTTGCAGAACTGAGTACAACTGATTACAACAAATATGTCATTCTATCTAATATGGTATAGTTAAGAATAACAATATTTTCAAGCATGGTTTAGAAACTGACAAATTGAGGTGACTATTAATTGTGTACCTTCAAACAAAGAAGCAGGATCTCTAGTTATTTAATAGAACTCACCAAAAATTTGAAACTTATATGCAAAAATTTCTACTTGTCAGAGTGTTTTTTACCTTGTGATGGGGAAATTTAAGTTAGTACATAGAAAAGTGGTAACTGAAAAATAAAATAAATTGAGGTAAGGCTGGGGGATAAAGCAAGATCATGTAAGCTTTTAGAAACTAGAGAAGAGAGAAGAAGAGAATAAAATGAAGAAGCAAGAAAGATATTATCAATGTTGACCTGGGAAATAAATAATTCATTCATGGAAATATGATTAAGTCTAGAGATTTAAATTGAATAGATAAATACAATGTGAAAATATACATAAAAGACAAAAAAGAAAAAAGAAAAAAGGAAAAGGAAACAAACCAGCAAAGAAAGAAAAAAAATAAACTAAGAAAATAAAATTTCTCTGGTCTTCACCATGAGCTCCAAACTCTTGGATACAACTTTCAAGCATGCAGTGGAATTAGTCCTGGATTTGAAGATGATCTTGGCCTCTATGTCTAGGAGCCTGTGGCCAGAGTCTTCAGCCAGTACTTAGTGTATTTCCCTTTAGAGCCTGTTTCCTTACCATGTTTCTCTCAGTGCCTCTCTCCCAGTTGCTGTTCTGTTTACACACACAGACAGGGCACTGTTCCCAGTATCATTTACCTGTAGTTCCTCTTGGTTCTTGCTCAGCTTTCTGTTTTTTCTTTTCCACTCACAGTCTCTATCTTCTCAGATCATTTGTTACAGTGTGAAGTGGGATGCTTCATGGTCCTCTGCTCTTGCCATTGCAATCTAAAGATGCTCATTCCCAATTCTTATTCTGTTCCCGAGTTGGGAGTGGTACCTTTACAATCATTGATTTACAAGGTCTGTGATGCTCCACCCACCTCAATTGTAGTGTTTGTTGGTCAAGGGTGTGGTTGCTGGTGGTTCCTTTCTGCTCCTGCC
>NW_004524664.1:353601-372077 GCF_000260255.1 Octodon degus | reverse complement strand
ATAAGCTTCTCTTCCGGAGGGTTAACAACCGAATTTTGCATACCAAAAATTAGAGAAAAAGGAGGGCTGCAAGGGCAGCCAACATTTTGGCTCTAGCCTTTCAAGATCAGTGAGGACTCAAGACATAGCAGAACCTATACTGTAACATTATATAACTCATTAGTGTCTCAAATTTTCTGATCAAGATGATTATGGGGCCACAGAGGAATGTGATTGATGATGTAGAGTGTGCTTAAGGAGAGTCACATGGAGAGGAAACATTCTCTCAGGCTTTCACAGAGAGCAAATTGGTCAAGCAATGGCTGTGATTCATCCACATGGCTGACACTCACAAAGGATCTACTAACTGTGGTACAGGGTTTCAGGGTAAATCTTGAGGGGATTTGACTGACTTTATAAAACACAAAAGTTACATTTATTGTTACATAGGTATTGCTTCATCTTGGTCTTAACCATTCAGCAGAAAAGTATGAAAATGAAGTATAAAAAGTAAAACCACATTAATATGCTGAGCTATAAAAAGCTCAAGACAACAACTTTGGACATAGCCAGTCTTACAGAAAATCCACTACTATTATGGACTACTGTAATCTATTGGTAAATTCTGCTGAATTCAAGCACCTACAGTATTTAAATGACAATGGAATACCCTTCTCTGACAAAACTAACCAAAAAAGTGGGATAGAAATGAACAACCCTTTTGTATCTGTATACTCAAAATAGTTAGGATAGATACAGCTCCACTCTCTTTATTCAATGAATAGAGGGTTTGTTATAATAATGTTTGAGACAGGATATCATGTCTGCATCTTGTACAATGAATAACCACTCAGACAACAATATGCAATGTATTAATTACTGTAAACACACCAGTAATTGGTTGTGAAACTGTCTCATTTATATTTCTCAATAAAATTATAAAAAAACATGGTTTAATCACAGGAAAAAATCTTTGTATAAAATATTTATAATTAAATGTATTAATAATATCAAATTGTACATTTTCTATGGAGAAGTTTCACCTGTCTTATTTTATTTTCTTTTTAAAGCAACTAGAAAATGCTATAATGACCTACTTCCTTTACTTTAAATATGACAAAATTGAGGTCTACCAAAGTTAAGTAACTCACTTTATATTCTCAGTCACAAGGAAAGGCAAGTCTTAAAGGAAGTCATCTGATTTTAGGACCTGAATACTTTACCAGTGTAAACACTGCCTCTCTTCAATATAGTGACTAATGAAGCCAGAACTACCCATGTGCTTCTCTGAGTGTACACATGAGTCACAAGGAGACCCTACTGAGATGCAAGCCTATAGACATACATGGGCTAGCAAAAACAAGGGATTAGCAAATTGAAATGAGAATTTAGATGGGCAGTACATGCTGAGATTCTCCTGTTAATCTGGAAACTGCAAAACCATATTTATAAACTTTAAAACTTTAATTCCTTCCTGAAAGAGAAGTACATATGAAAAGTTAATATCCACCTAGAATATTGATTTGATTCTGGACATTGTACTGGATTGTGAATATTAAAAATGTGATCCAATGTTTCTAAATGTAAGGAATCTCCCATGGAGTAGACAGTGCAGTGTATCATTACCATCTTGATCAGAATGCATGAAAGTTATCTCAATATTGAAGAACTGAATATTGTTCTGTGAGTTTGAGGGGTAGACATAACTAACATTGCTCCTACATAATTAAGGCAGCAGCATTTCCACAAGGTGTGGTTGTCCTGTTTCCCAAAATGATCTTCCTGCATTATAAACACAATCTATGGTTGCAATGTTTACTTCTTTCACCCAAATATCCTACTTTTAAATATTAGTAGTAAATACTATTAAGATAAAAACACAAAACACAGTCTTGACATAATTTATATTTGTGTTTAAATTACATTGCTTTTCATATGCTTAAAATTTTCTCACAATTTATAGAATATGTTGGTTAAATAATTGATTTTAATCATGCATATCTAGTACAAACTTCATTATACAGTCTGTGAGTTATTTAAAAATTTTGTGTGCTATTATAAAATTTGTATTTTGAATACTGCATGGCTGTGACTCCCTCTGTCACAATTATACTAGCCTACAAATATGAATAAATAAGCTATGGTAATAGATAAAGACTATGGCTTTTATTAAGGAGAACAATAAATCTATAAAAATAAGAATTGGCTAAATTTAGCTATTAATGCTGGATCATGAAACATTATGATCCAAAAAGATGAGACATATTGCTTATCTTTTACATGTTTATTAATTTTTTTGTCTTTTGATGCCCAGAACAGAAAACAGCTATAAATCTTTAAATTTAATACAAAATATCCACACAATTTAAGAGTTACATGCAGCATTTTTTAGTAAGCATAGAATGGAATCTGTTTTCCTGTCTGTACAAATATTTCAATTTCTCCTTTCTGATTTAATATGTCATTGATGTCAAATATAGGAGTGAGTAGGTTGAATGTGTGTGGAGCTCTTAGTCTGGCTTTGAATGTCAATTTCCCTCTCCAGTAGAAGCTAGCAAAAGTTTGAATTTTTAGCCTTTTTTAGTACATTTTGTTTGAGTTGGTTGGTGAACTGTGGACTAATTCTTAGAAAAATTTGACCAGCTACATTGTCTCTAATCACAAAAGCTGCTGTTTGCTTTAAATTTGGTCACTTATCATAATGTTAAGCCTTGTCAAAAACTAAACCATGTGGACATAGTGGTCCCATAGTGTCAACTGCAGTAAAATCACTATAAGTGTTAGTTGTCTACACATCTCCTTTTCGTTGGTTTTGAGTTGGATTGTCATCACTAACATGTTTATTAACATTTACTGGTTGTCCACCAATGTATCTTTGTCACCAACTCATTCTAGTGCATGAAGCCTGTCCTTCCTGTCATCACTGAGTTTCAATATATTTGTTTTGATCAAAAGTGTCATCATCAGTCGGTTTTCTTCCTGTGTGTGTAATCATAGCATACTCTCATTGTTCCTTGGTCATCTCCCACCCAAGTTTTTCTTACAGTGCTTAATTCCATTGCAACATCTTGCATGCCTATTGGACCAGTTGCTACTGCTGGACCACCCTTTCCTGTTTCCAATATGTATTCTGGAAAAAGATGACCCACTTGCTGTTGTCTTTTCCTAATTGCTTCTGAGTACATGGTATCTGGTGTGCCTGCTCTTATTACTATGTTTTTATTGCTTGTTAAAACTTCTGCCTATTTTTCAGTTTCATAAGTTGGTTTGATTCTAGATGCTTTTCCTAGCATTCTAGTGTCCTGAACCTTCTTCTAAGGTTAATTGGTTTTGTGTTAAAAGTGTATACCCCAGAATATCAACTATCTCCTTTTCTGAACATTTCAATTGGAATGGAATTTTCCAATGTTAAGAACATTTGTTTTTTGTAAGGTGTGTGTATTTTTTCTCCCATTCCTTTGTTGTCACCACTCATTGTAAATTCATGAAAAAGATTAGCATAATATCCATATTGTTCTAATCGGTTAATTTGCCAAGGTTTGTACCCTAGTGTAGAAAGTAGCCCTCCATCACTTGCCCATGGGAATATGTTATTTGTGTCTTCTGCAATTAACATTGTTGCTGTCAGGTCATCTGTGTACTGTGTCTGTGGAGGCATTGTGGCACTTTCTGTCATGGTCTTAATGCTTATGCTAAATATTTATTGTTCTAGTGAGGTTAGTTGTAAGTCCTTACATGTTATTCCCATGTGGAAAAAATCTCCAGGACTCGTCCAAACCCCTCATGCTTTAGCATCTGATAGAAACCACAGTGTTGGTATCTGTGTGTGTCCATTGTCTTTTCATGAGCTATGTTTCTGATGCTGTCCCATTCACATCTTTGTTTTTTGGCAAAGTGTATTCATCATATTCTGCTTCAGTCAGTATGATGTGTCTTCTAGCATTATAGGTAATAGTTACAATATCTCTATCATATTTCCATTCAATTGTGTTATGATAATTACACGTGCTCCTCGCAATACCTCCCACTCCTGCTGCTGTTTAGCTTGGTCACCACTTGCTCTAAAAAGTTCATCAGTCTCCATAGTCTTTCCTCCTTGCTCTGCCATTTCTTCTCCAGCTTTTGATCCTGGTACTCTTCTTTTTTGTGATATTTACAAATATATGTTGCAGAGCAAGTCTTTTTTTACTCATAGTTTGGTGGAGTTTTTTTTTTTTTTTTTTCTCTTAGCTGGTGGCGCCAGTTCTGATGCTAGATTTCTTTATTTTGAAGAATTTGTTGCCAAGGCAACCTCTCCACTCTGGTGCCTGATTGGTTTCTTGTATAAATCTATTTTCAGCTTCATTGAAGTAGAAGTAAGGGTTATAACCATCTTATAATGATGATAGTGTTCGTTGTGTCATTTGGCAGCTGAATCACTCAGGTGGATTGGTTCTTTTCCCTCAAGAGTATTACCTGGACCAAGGTAGTTGTACCTTGGTAGGGTATAACCTGTGAGACAGCGAGATGCATTAGGATCATGTTTTAAGTTAAAATGTTAAGTTTAGCCTTATGCATTCCCCAGACTTACCTTGATGTGGTCTGTTGATATTTGGCATCTACTGCTGCTATGGCTCCAGGATGTCGGTGAAGCATCAGTCATCCACTTCCTGTATGGATGGTTGCTCATCTTTGATTTCTTCAGAGAGTGTCTGCTACTCTCCATGGATGTCAAAGTCTTCAACGGAATGAGTTGAAGTGGATAACTCACTGCCAGAATTCTCTGAAGGTGCTGATTTTTCAGCAGAGATCCTGCTCTTTGGTGATCTTTGGTCCCAGGCATCAAACTCTCACAGTGAGGTTGAGAAGCATTCCCAGTCCTGTAGACTCAGACATTCTAATGCTTTGTTGGGTGAATCTGGTTTTATATTCTCAGTCTCCTTCCATCCCTCCTACATGATGGTATATTAGACCAATCCTCTGCATAGCTGCTCATCGTTAGATGATAGCCATCTTCTAGAGTTTTGAAAACATTTGGTATTTCTTTGTTGTCTATTAAACCAAACCTACCATCTAATATTTTGGTGAGCCTTACACTAACAAATCTGTGTTTAATAGGTTCACCATGTTCAGGCCTGATTTCACATCCAATTCTTACTACAATTATGTCTTTGTTACTGATCATAATAATAGGAGTGGGCTCAACGGATTTGCTGCCTTTTCCTTTCTGGTCTAGTTTTGTGCTTTGCCCTGACATAATTGCCTTAAATTGGCTTATTTATTGTCCTAGATTTCCTGCTTCTTCTATCCAGATAATATTTTTTGTTGCAACAATCATTAAATGGAAAATTGTCATTTGCTGGATTGTAGCAGACTATGTTACCAACCAACTCACATATTTTTTGGGGGGGAGCAATGAAGCTTTTGCCTGTGCTGGTTGGTTGTTGTAGAATATTGTGTTTCTTTTTCCTAGTTGCTTATATAGACAGCACATTATAGTGTGACATACTTTATATGGATTGTATCCATTCAGTTTAAATATTTTAAATATTTTTGTTTCCTCAATTCTGTGGTGTTTTCTGCCTTTTTCTGTAATTAGTTCATAAGCCATCATAAACTTGCTCATTCTCAACAAAAACATTTCCATTATGGTTCTAATTAAAATTTCTCCACCTGGGTTTGCAATGTGCTTAATGTAACTCTCTGGCTCCTCTATCATCCATTGCTCTATAGAAGTTACTCTCTTGTTGTATAGTGTGCAAATCGTTGCTGTCATGTTTTGCCCTTTTTTGTTTTTTTTCTATTTTAAGCTTTTTCTGCTGTGGCATTACTGTGCTAATTGGTTGTTACTCTATTGATGTCGCTGGCTGTTCTTCTGCTTGTTTGTAACTGTGTAGGATTTGCTTTCTTAGTTTCAGTCTAGTCATGTAGTCTAAGCAGTCCATTACATTTGCTATGTCTATACTTTTATAGTAAAAATATATTTATTCATGTATTCCTGCTCTTTGTGTAAAAAATAATCAACTATGCATTGTACCATGTTACTCTCTTTTATGTAGCTTTTCTTTGTAGCTTGGTTTTTGCATGTGAGTAAATAAACCCAGTTATTTTCTTCTACAATCTTTCTAAACTGTATGGCTTGCTGAACAGATAGGCTTTTATTTAAAATGGTTAGTAGGTATTTTCCCCAATCTATTGCTAGTCTTGTCTTAAAATTCATTTAGCATTCCTGCTATTATTTCCATTAATGTGCAACAGCACATGGATATGTCCTCCCAAGTTACTACCTACTCACTTTGCAAATACACCACTACATCTTCTAGCATCAGCTTTCTCACAGTGAAAAATATTAAACAAACATTTTTGAGATGTGGCCATAAGGTTACTTACCACAACTTGTGACTTGGTAGTTGGTTGGTTTCTGTCAATGCATTCAGTTGACTTGATGTGCGGTTCTCCTGTCTGTGATGTCTTTCTGCTTGTTTTTTGCTCCTATAGTCAGTCCATTCAATCTGGATGCCATCCATGGTGATGTCTTTACTTTTGCTGCAATAATGTCGCTGTCTCTCTGGGTAGTCATTTTTGTGGTCAGTGTGCTTCTTTGCTTGGATGTGCTGCCTTATATTCCCCTCTCATAAATATGCCCTGTGTTTTATTGGATACTGCCCAAATTTATATTAATGCATGCCAAATATAAACACATTTAAATTTGAGTTTTGTACCCACATCCTTTTTGAGCTCCACCTTGAGTTTAAAGCCCTGTTTTTTTTTTAATCTTTGAAGCAACCAACCCAGCTGAAACCCCCCAAACTAACTAAAAACAAAATTGAAGTAACATGAACTAAAAATGCAGTCCAACTTACTCAGATCTATGTCACATACAAATGTTAATAAAATCCAAGTATTCATAAACCATAGATAGCTGGAACCCAAATCCATTTTTTAGCAGGGTCTAGAAAATTCTTTTATATCATAAACTCTGACACTAACATGTAAAAATAAGTACAATGATCAAATCTGAAAGTGAATACAACTTCAGAGAAGTATATCACACAGGTGAACTAAAGTTAATTGTAAATCTTATAGAAATGGTTATACTTGATTTAAAATCAGAATGCCTTGGTAAATTATCCAACTGTCTGTATGTCAAAAGGACTACTTTCTTTATAGGAGAAATTAAATTCATATCCTTTATAGAGCACATAATCTAGATTTTTATGGAAAAAATCTTCAGTCATCGTGAATAATGAGATATATGCTTCAGAATAGAAATCTCATAAGTAAAAAGTATTACTCCTATACACTCTAATTAGAGATTATAAGTGTTAAAACTCCTTGCAAGATTTTAAAAAATTATAAATGAAAATAACTCAAAGTTTCCATTGAGTTAGCACTAATGGTTCTACATAATGAGAAAAGGATTACCAACAACATCTAAAAGCAATACCTAATAATGGAAGTGAAATTTTCTTGAGAGCAGTTTTATCAAATGGAAGTTTTGTTGAAAGCTTTCTTTTTTATTAATAAATGATGCCTATTTTATTACTTCAAGTGTTCATGATAAAAAAATTTTCAGCACAGCTGTTCCATTTTAAAAAGTGAAAGTACATACTGTATCTCTAGCTCAGTAAGCAGATGGACCGATGACTCTGAGTGACATACCACTGCGCATTGTACAGTACATCTTAAGAAGACCCGTAAATAAAGAACTACAGTTTGAAAGTTAGTGATTATGAAAGAAATACGCCTTCATAGTTTTGGCTTGTTTTTCCTTCCTCGACCATCAGGTGCTTTGTCCGTTTTACGCTTCTGTGCTGCAGGCTTTGGTCCTCGTTTCTTTTTCTCTGCTTTCTCCTTTTCTTCTAGCTCCATGTTAATTAAAGTGTTACACCTCCCCTTGAGCTCCATTGCACTTCTGGACTTCAGAAATCAATCGAATCTGAACTGAGAAGAGTTGTGGATACACTGTCGTAATTGATCACATACATTTTCTTTCTCAAATCCAAGCTTGTGAAGCATACAAATCAAGTAGTGATCCTCCTCTTCTGTGTAATATTTTCCTTTGTTAGTACCATAGGATATTTGAAGCTGATGAAAAGGTGCTTTGTATCGTTCGATCTTGTATCAAGTACTTTTTTGATGCTTATTCTTCTTTGAATTCTTGTCGTTCCGCTTTCAATATGAGCCATGATCTTCTTTATACCCTGGAGCTCATCGCATCTTTCCCAGAGCACAGCTGAATATTCAGTGACTTCTTTGGGAGTTTTCCCTTCCACTTCCCTTGCTATATTTTCAATGTCATCACGACCCCCCTTCTCATTTAATAAACTTTAATAAGCTGGTTAAAGTCTCTCTTATTCCAATTGGTAAATCCCTGAAAAGTAGTAGAAAAATTTGAGAGATTATCCTTTCTTTACACAGGTTTCTGGAAAATATGGAATGCTTCATGAATTTGTGTGTCATTCTTGTGCAGGGGCATTGCTAATCTCTGTATCGTTCTAGTTTTAGTATATGTGCTGCCCGAAGCAAATAGCTGAAAGCTTCCTTGACCTGATTAAGAATCGCCTCATTTTATTCTGCAAATGCATTCCAGTAAAATGGACAAGTTGAGTTTTTCAAGAATTGAACGGTTTACAAGGTTTGACACAGTGAAGGTTTGATTTTCATAGTGCTACAAGTAAACTTGTAGCTAGAAATGTTTGTGGACCTTGTCTTGGCTTATCCATATATCAATAAAGGTTTATACTCTCTAGGCTTTTTGGAAACTAGGTTGATTTTTACAAGTGAGAACTGCAGGTATCTGGAGTGTGTATGTGTGAGTGTGTGTGTGTGTGTATGTGTGTGTGTGTGTGTGTGTGTCTGTGTCTGAGACAAGGCAACTTGGCATATTGTAGCCAAACTTTCAGCTCTGCTATCTCTATATGATCAAGAACATTAAGAAAAAGGCAGTCCCTGTAGCAAGTGTTACACAATTTTTCCAACAATGAGCTAAATCTCTATCCTCAGTTGGTGTCTCTTCAGTGTTCCAATAGCTTCTCCCATTCTGCCTTTTATGCTGCTGGCAACAATCCTCAAGTGGGCCTCCCACACCCAGAACCACACCAGATCAATTCAGTGGGATCTAAGAAGTTGACCACCAGTGAACTATCATCACACAGCAGAAAAGCTTAACATATCTCATATATGCAGAGGGTTTGTATTTTATATAAAATATAATTACTGTAAATTTTTCTTAGTTGTTTTTATCTTTATGTGATGTTATAATGTGCACAAATTTTACATTTTATGTAACATAATATGTCAACCTATTTATATGGATTCTCTTTGAAATGAGTTTCTTTCACAGTCAGAAAACAGAGAAAAACCTTATTATTCTCTCTGGTTTCAGTTTTTTCATATAACTCTGGAAGCAATTTCCATGTAAGTATGAGTTGATGATCCAGTTCTTTCTTTTTATTCTAAAATCCTTAGCCAATATCCTAACACCATGAATAGAAAAAATGTTTTTGTTTCACAGATTTGAAATACCATTATGTTATAGTAAATTCTTTCACATGTTTTTGTGCTTTTTATTTACTTCTATGTATGTGTTGATTCTTTTTAAAAAAATATTTATTTATTTATTTATTTATTTATTTGGTACAGGATCTCACTATGCAGCTCAGACTCATAGTGATCTCTCTGTCTCAGCCTCCCAGCTCTGAGATTACAAGAGTGTGTCACCATGCCTCATTTTGGTGGCTATCATAGTAAGCCCAGAGTTCTGAGGCCAGCACAGCGTGTTGTACTGGGGATCAAACCCAGGTCCTTGAACTTACCAAGCAGGCTCTTAGACCACTGAGCTATCTCCTCAGCCTGGTAATTCTTGTATGATTTCAAATTTTATTTCTAAAAGTCACAATAGTTTAAATGCATCATATTTTTATTTTATATTATTGGTACTGGTTTTATGCTTATTCATCACATACATTTAGAATCACATTCTTACGTTCCAAATTAGTCTTCTTAGAGTTTTTATCTGAATTTAAGAATATTTTAATGAATTTACAGCAAATGAAACCTAATATGGTTATCTTGTCATTAGGAATGTGACATGTATATCTTTCAGGTTTTTCATGACATTTAGTCAAAAGGAATGTTATTGTAATTTCATAATTCATCTACATTTATTCAGCTGTATAATTTTTCATCTAATATTTTCACTATATAGATATACTCATTTATGCTTTTGTTGTTCTTAAATTTTTATTAATTATTTTGTTTTATTGATTATATTTTTGTTATTTTCTTGTTCTAAAATTTGGAAAGTATACAACACATGGTACTTAAAAACATTAAATTAACTAGTTTTTAAAGAGCAGATTTATATTTTTGTTCAGCTAAGTAGAAGAGAGAATGCCCCCCTGTCCCCACACATATGCAGTACCTCTGCTCCCAATGTCCTGCACCACAGGAACCTATCTGTTCTAATTCATGAAAGTAACTTGATCTATCACTAGCTCTCACAGTTTGTAAATTATATGAGAGATAACTGTTCATATTGTGCATCCTATGAGTTTTGACAGACGTATGATGACAATAGAATACTACTAAGGACTAAAGAAATGATCTAGGAGGCCAAGCAAAGACTTAGAGAAAACTTAAATGTATACTGACTTATATAAAAAGGCAGAACTGTGGAAACAGAAAAATGATTGGTGGTTAACATTGGTCAGATGGAGGACAGGATGAATCAACAGGGCACAGAAAATTTCTAGGGCATGGACACAATGAATGTACCATGCTGGTGGATGTACACATTCATATATTTGTCAAAGCTGACTATAACTTTTAAACTTTTAACATTATGTCTTTTTTAAAAAAAAAGTACTTGAAAAATTTCAATAGGTATTGTCATGAATATAACCATTGGACCCAAGAAATTGCACCTGGAATCAACTACCATATGGTTTTACCCAGTAGCTCTAAGTTGAACTTCACAGCTATTATCAAAATAGCAGACAAATCTGTTCTATGATTGCAGAGAATCTGTTCTCATCAGTAAATCAGATGCAAAAATCTAATCAGCTCAAGCAGGCTTCTTTCCTACACATGACTCCAGATTTTGTGGAGATTTGAAGATGTGTTACACAGTAACATCTACAATATTCGTTTGCTACATACTTGATGAATAGATCCCAAAGGCTTAATTGGTTTAAGAAAATTGTACAATCTAGATGAGTTATTAATAATATAAAATATTAATTTGTAACCCTATTATTCCATTGTATCAGTCTGAAATACTCATCCAAGAATGACGTTTTTCATTTTATCTTCTTGCCACTGTATATGGCATTGAATAGTTTGGCAGGCATGGAGGAAATATGTTTTTTACTAAGTTGTCAAAGTGAAAAATCTACCTGTGGGACGACTGGTGATAATACTTGAGTTCAAGGACTGCTTATGAGAATTCCAAACACATGATCCAAGTTTCAATTAAAAGGATCCAAGCCTCTTAAACATGATCAATTCAGCCCATGAGCTTGGAGTATATTTGATTAGGCCTTCCACATTTATTTGATCCTTCAACCATGCAGAACATCTGTTTCCATTGCAAGGCTGATACAGGTGCAAAATTGCATTCCCTCAGTAGCTTGTGTGTTGAGCATGTTAAAATTTTTCCCATTTTCCTCCAATGATTCAGATATTCTAGGAAAAACAATCATGTTTATTATCTCTGGCCTTTGGAACAATGTGAAATATTTCCTCCTGCTTGAACCTTTTGTTTGGTCACCTGGACTCATGCTTGTTACTTTCTGTTGTACCTCATGCTTCACAGGACTGAAGAGGCTGGGTTAGTGGGCCCAGCCCAGCTGTGTCTGCTTGCAGGGCATCACTCTTTTCAATGACAGTCTTCAAACTTTGTCATGGAATTATAGTGAATTCTTGCATAAGCATTTTCTAATATTTTTAAAGGCAATCAACTTTTTTAAAAAGAACATTTTTATACTTCTTTTTGCTGTGGAGCTAAATAATTCATTATAGAGCCATTTCATAGTCAAAAAAACTGCTTCAGAATATTTCTAATTTGGAAATGCGCTAAAACTTTTACAGTTTTGGCTCCTGAAATCAAGACAGAAGAGGTAATATTTTTCACTCATGGGATGAAAATCGTTTTACATTTTCCATTGAATTATATTTCTCAACCAAGGCATACACAGATTCATTAGACCCAATTTTAAAATACTCATGTCATACTTCATTTTTTATTTTTACAGAAGCTTTTGCTCACATATTAAAATAATAGTTGGTTTAACAAGTAATTTTCTGTCTAACTGATGTAGGAAGTTAGAATATACTGTAAAAGTCAAAATAAAGTATATTTAGGAGTATACTTTAATGAAAAACCATTTTGAATCAAATTTCCAAAGTAGATTTATATAGAGACGGAAGTTGTCAAGAGAGAGGAGTTATGACTGTACTTTAAAATTTATTTCACTACAAGCATAAGCTCTAGGAAACTTTCATAACATTTTCCCAAAAGCATTTTAGTATGAATTGTGCATTTTGAAAATACCATAACTATTTTAAAGTCTATAAAAGGGTGAAAAGAAAGATTTATTTCTATCAAATGTGGCTTGTTACATAGATCCTCCAACTTCTTAAAAGGAGTCTTCCATTTAAAAGAGTGTATTTTATCTAAGTTATCTTCTTGTTGCTATCAGTATGCAGCATTGCGGCTCATCTTTCATTTAGACATTCCGCTTAGTGATCATCCACTATGTGTCAGGCAGGATTCTTAGTTGTTGTGATGTAGTAAGAATGAAAGAAGATCCCTTTCCTCACAGGGTATATGCTGAAAGGCAGCAAAACACTAAAGTAAATAAATGTCAGTATTCAATGGTGTTACGTGTATTGAGGCAAAAAAAAAAAAAATAGCACACAAGATACAAGGAGGTGACTGGGTGGCCTGCAGTGTTGTAGAGTTAAGCTATGTTTGTATAGAATAGTCAAGGAAAGCCTTCCTGATTAGACGACATACAGTATGAAATACATAAGAATATAAATGCAATAGATATTAAGAAAAATGGACTCAGGATGAGTATGAGGTCAGTGTGTCTGGAGTAGGCTGAGCAGGAGATGAAGAACCCAAAGTTACAGTTGGGATGAGGTGGTCGAAGCACTCATGGATGCCTTGGGCTCCACAGTAAGAACGTGGCTCACTCCAAATGATCTTGGCCTGACTGAAAGGTTCTAAGTACTGAGGTGTGTTTTTATCATTTAATATACTCAGCATGACCATCATGTAGGAAATAAAATATGAAGCAGACAGAGAAGAGAGTTGTTGCAATAATCCAAAATGAAATGATTTTGGGTAAACTGAGTTAATAATGTTGGAAATGAGGAAAGGAGGAGGTTCTGAATGTGTTGGAATATAATTGATATAGTTAGTGGATGAGTCAGAGGTAATGATAAAAGTAAAATGAGACCCATTTCAAACTTTTATTTTAATATTGTAATAATTATTTTGTTATAAATTGATACTGGGAGGACTGGAGGAAAAACTTTATTGAAACTGGAACTTTCGTTTCAGATTATCAAAACTGATGAATTTTCATAGATTCCCACAGGGCGAGGAACATGAAAATATGAAATTGAGTTATGCAGTCTGTCCACAGTTAGGATCTTTGAAATCATTAGCATACAGTTGTTAATGTCTATGAACTGGGATGAATTAATTGAAGTTCTGGAACAAGTATAGAGATCTCTGAGAAATGAACTAGAGAATGCTCATAATGTACAAGTAGATAAAGCAGATAAAGATACTGAAATACATAACCAGGTAAGCACAGATAGAATAACAAGGATGACTTTGAAGACCTCAAAATGACTGTGTCAAATACTAGGAGGATGAGGAATGAAAATTCAATATTAGACTGGCAAATTCAAAGTAAATAATCATGGGGAAATAAGATCATTTGATGTAATAATTAGAGGAGAATAAAGTCAGAAGTTGAAAAGGACATAAATACAAACTAGATGAGGATAGATACTAATGTGGATAGATGGTAGTTTTATAGTAGAGAAGAATCAAATAAGAGGGATGAAGTCCTTCATAGTTTATGACCCCCAACACCACTCTACTATAAAACTTCTGTCCTCTAATCTTAGAAGCTCACTTATTGATCTCTAAGGCTAAGATTTGAAGTTGTCAGGAAAATTCTTTTCCTCACCGTAAACTCTGGCTTATAAAAATACATATTCCTTGCTTTCAGATTACTCTACATTGTGTAGGGAAAATCATCTTTGATTTTAATCCTAAAAATGAATGATCACTACTTTACTCTGAGTCACATAGAAGTTAAATTTCAGTAGGTTGAATGATTAAGTATTCTAGAAATACAATTGAATGTGTCCTGGAACTAAAAAAGAACAAATTAAATATAAAGTAAACAAGGTTTAATGAAAATTAAAGCAGTAGTCAATGAAATTGGAAAAAGGAACTTAATAGAGAAAATTAACAAAACAAAAAGTGCCTCTTTGAAATACTCAATAAAATTGATAAATGTTTAGCTAGTTGAACTGAGGAAAACAAGAAGAAACAAATTACTAGCAGCAAAAATGAGAAGGGGTTGGAAAGGAACTGTTGCTGCCAAACCTTTGGACATTATGGATAGTAAAGGGATTTCATGGACAACTATATTTCATATGTGGTAACTATATTTCACAAATTTCATAAATTAGAGAAAAAGATAACTGTCTTTTTCAAAAACAAAAACCCATCAAAATTTCATAATACATATTCTGAATAGTCTATAAGGTTAGAAGCTTGTTCAGTGGTAGAGTGTTTGTTTAACATGTTCAAGGCCCTGGGTTTGGGCCCCAGTATTGAAAAAACTGACCTGTATTGATTAAAGAAATTTAACTGGGGGACATATGGAATCACCACAAGCATGGCCGCGGTGCACAGACTGCGAGAGATGGCCCAGCCCTTCCTAGTCTGTGAGAAGTCCGACTTCGGCCACCGGCATCTCATGGAGACTCACTATCACAATTACAAAGTTTCTTTCCTGATTCTGGAATGTAGGTTACTGTAGAAACAAACAAACAAACAAACAAACAAACAAACAAACAACCCTGAAAAGCCTGGTCGTGAAAATGGGGCCCTAATACTTTGTGGAGAACTTACCTCTTCATGATGTAATTACATGTGAATTCATCAACACCTTTTTGAAGAAAGGTTCATGCTGTGCACTGACATTCAATACAAAAATTGCTGAAGATAGCATTGTTGCCCTACTACCAAATGGGAACTTAATTTTATCACTGGATAAAGATACTTATGAAGAAACTGGACTTCAAGGTCGTCCATCTCAGTATTCTAGCAGGAAAATTATAAAATTTATTGTTTCCATTCATTTGATGGATTTATCCCTTAACCTGGATTCCAAGAAGTATGAAAGAGTATCTTGGTGCTTGAAAGAAAAGAAGCCATTGAAATTTGATTTTCTTTTGACTTGGCATCAGACCAGTACAGAAGAGTCGACGCTGATGTCATACTTTTCCAAATGCGAGATTCGAGAGCGGCAGCCCAGAGCCGCAGTTAGCATGCTGAGAAATCTGCAGTGCCCAGAGCTGCGGAGCAGCGAGCTCCACGGAGAGCTGGAGAGGTGTTGCAGTGCTCTGGAGCTCTTCGACTGGCTTGGCGCTGTCTTCTGTTATGTGGACCTAAATAATGAGCCTAATGACTTCATATCAACCTATTGCTGTCCCCAGCCAAGCACAGTGGTGACAAAGGCTTATTTGTGTACAGTTACTGGTTTCATACTCCCAGAGAAGATCTGTGTTCTTCTGGAACAGCTGTGCCACTACTTTGATGAGCCTAAATTATCCCCGGGGGTCACGTTGTGAGTGCAAGGCTTTGCAGACAGCCCTATTTCATGGAGACAAAAGGAATACGGTTTCTGGAAAGGAGGAGAACACTTGTGCTACTTTGTGATTTTTAATAATCTGGACTATTGGCTTCAGATGGCTGTTGGGGCAAGTGATGACTGTCCACCACCATAAAGAATATGAAATTTACAAAAGAAATAAAGAAAGAAATTTAATTGGCAATTAAAGTTCTAACAAGGAAAACACTGGATGCAGGTGGTTTTAAAGTTGAATTCTATAGGCCACTGAAGGAATTAGTGATCAAAGTATTCTTCAGTTTCTTCCATAAAGTAATCAAAGGAACTGCTTTCTGACTCATCTTACCAGTCCAACATTAACTTGATATCAAATGAGATAAAGATATTATATGAAGTGGAAACTACAGGCCAATACCTTTCATGAAATTAGATGTAAAAATTGTCAAAAAATTAGAAATTGAATCTAGTGATATATAGAAAGAATTTTAGAAACTCTGATTCTTTTTTTTTTTAAAAAAACTTGTTTTAGATGTGAAAATTTTGCTCATAATTTCAACAACTATTCATTTAATCTTTTATATCCACTGGGTAAAGAAGAAAAAATATTATTGCTATGTCAGGAATACAAAAAAAGTGCCTAATACAATTTAATACTCATTTGTGTCAGTCAGCTTTCAGTCCCTATAATAAATACCACACCTAATCACCTTGTAAACAGAAAAGGTTTATTTTTTTCATGATTTTAAATACTAAAAGATGGATAAAATCAGTTGGTTTGCTCCAATTTGATTATGGTGATCCTGTTCATCGTGACAGAAACATTTGATACAAAAGCCACTGACCTCATGGCCTGAGATTTTAAAAAGACCATGGTCCTATAATCCTCTTCAAGGGCATATCTCTAATGACATGAGAACCTTCCATCAGGTGGTATCACTCAAATATTCTATCAGCTTCCAATAACACCACAGGCTGCAGAATCATGCCTTTAATTCACAGGTATAAACTGTACCTTTAGTGTAGACACAGATACATACTGTAGTATTTTGCCCCCATCCTCAAAGCTTTCTATACACTGCATAATGCAAAATGCATTTAGTTCCTCTCCAGGAGTTCCCAAAGTTCTAACTCTTTCAGGATTTCTCAGAATACTGTTTGAAGTGACCACAGAGACATATGAAAATTTTTTCTGTGACCCCTAGTTAAAGTCAAAATTAATTTTTTTTACTGTTATATGAGGATTAACATTCTTATTTCAAAAAGAACAAGATGATCAATAGAAATGTTCAAGAAAAAGTAGGGCAATGAGGTTGAACCTATGGCACATGTGCTACAGCTATGTGTAGACCCTTCTCTGTTGGCCATGAGCCAAATTGCTTTAGCAAAGGTCTGACAAATAATTAGCATGTATATAGAGCAAAGATCACATTAATTGCTCCATGCATTGCTTTTTTTCAGGGATTATTTGCAGGTACCGCAAGCTTGCAACACTGTTGGGCCTCTCAGGATTTCATCTGAAATGCCATCCTCCATGGCTCCATAACTCTTGCTTTCTGTATGACTGAGAAGCTAGCAGCACCTGGGCGGTACCAAGCTCTCCCATCAGTTTGAGATATTCTTGGTGCTGCTTGACCCACATGTGCCTTTCTGGTTGTCCACGGGACAATTCTTAAGGCAATATTATGGGAACAGGGTGCCAAGGGTTTCTTCTCAAAAGATTCTGTCCTGGGAAATCTTGAAACACATTTTTATTTTTGCATATCTGAACCCATGACGACTGTGTGTTTTCCAATTCTAAAATATTCCCAAGGAATCTTTCCTTTGGTTGTGATGCAAGGAACATGACTCCTTTTTAATGGCACTCTTCTCTTTAAATAGATTGATGCTCCTTGACTATATGTTTTGATATCATTCTTTTCTAGTCACAGAGTTTTACAAATATCTAAGCACCTTTTCTGTTGCTGATTATTACTATAAACCTGAATAAAATAGTTATAGTATGTATCCCAATACTAAAGTACTTTTCTATTTTTAATTTTCCACTTCTAGATAAATAAATGCATCACTTTGTATTTTAAGATTCTCTTAAGTCTGAGTCTTTATAAAATATATCAAAATTATTTAGTATAGTAGGATTATCTTTATCAAAGTTTAATAAAACCTTTCCATCCAAAGCCTCATTAGCATGGCCTTTATTGCCTACAATCTTACCTGAATTCTAAAATGGTTTCCCACAGGAATTACCTGCTAGTTTGTATTCAAAATATTGTAATATTTTCTATCTACTCTTTCAAACTTTTAAAGCTTCCTTGCTTAATCTAATTCCAAAGTGTTGTTCACATCATCTTAGATAGAGATAAGAAAAGTCCCACATATAGCCAATTCTTTTGTTAGTTAGTTTTCCATCACCCCTTAAAGCCCTTATTCAATTTATGAAGAGAAAAAATTTATTTTAGCTCAAGGACCATGGTTTTGGAGGATTCAGTCCTTCATCTCCTGGCCTTGTTACTCTGGGCCAGTTACCAGACAGCACATTATGGTGAAATCACAGAGTGGAGAAAAGCCACTCACTTGTGCTAGAGGAGCAAAATAAAAAAACCTAACCCCTGCAGTCCATTTAAAAAAATA
>NW_004524664.1:349039-353226 GCF_000260255.1 Octodon degus | reverse complement strand
AGGGTTAACAACTTAAGTTTGCAGACCAAAAATTAAAGAAAAAGAAGGCCTACAAGAACAGCCAACATTTGGCCCTAGCCTTTCAAGGTCAGTGAGGACTGAGGATGTAAGAGAACCTGTACTATAACATCCTGTAACTTAGTGCTGTCCCAAATTATCTGATCAAGGAGATTATGGGGCCACCGAGGAAAGTGATCGATGATGTAGAGTGTGCCTAAGTAGAGTCACATGGAGAGGAAACATTTTCTCAGGCTTCCACAGAGAGCAAATTGGTCAAACAATGGCTGTGACTTGTCTACATTGCTGACACTGACAAGGGAACTACAAACTATGGTACAGGGTTTCAGGGTACATCCTGAAGGGATTTGACTACCCTTATCAGATACAAACACTACATTTCTTTTTATATATGTCTTGCTTTATCTTGGTCTTAACAATCCAGCAAAAAAGTATAAAAACAAAGTATAAAAAGTAAAGCCATATTAATATGCTGAGCTGTAAAAGACTCAAGTCAACAACTTCTGACATTTCCAGTCTTACAGAAAACCCATTACTATTATGGACTACTGGACTATATTGGATTATTTTGCTGAATTCATGCACTTACTATGTTTAAATGGCAATGGAGTACTCATCTCTGACAAAACTAAACAAAAAAGGGGGATATAAATGGTGCATCTGTAGTCCATTTTGATAATCTGTCCCGAAAGACCTGTAGGCCACCCAGAAGATTCTACTTCTTCAATGTTCCCTCCGCTTCTAATAGCAAGATATGCTGAGGAGCAAGCCTTTAGAAGATGAACATTTGGGAACATCCCAAATTCAAACCACTAAACTATTTATGATAATATGTCTCCATAAACTAGGACTAGATGAGTTTCTCTGACTTGATAACAAACAGCTATACAAAACTGTGTTGTAAGATATCAATGGAAAAAAAATAAAACACAGTAATAGACTCACAAACATAATCAATAGATGTTGGACATAGGTCCAAGGCAATGTAGTGAAGAAAAGAATTTTTTAAACAAATAGTGCAAGATGATTACACTGTCACATCCTGAATAAATTTAAACAGATGCAGTCAAAACACCTTTCACAAAAATTAAGCCAAACGGATCATATATTTACATGTAAAATGTCAAGTAGAAAACTCTTAAAAACATTAAATCAGTTAAAGGTGATGCTTAGGTTTTGTATCCTCTTTTTATATACAACTAAAAAACACTGAGAAATCAGACTTAGGTGTGGTTGGAAATATATGAGAAAGAAGGATAAAATGAAAATGAAGCTTTTGAAAATAAGGAGTGGAAGAGAAGCTGAAGGGAGGGGAGGAAAATGGAAAAAAAGATGAATCAAGATATATCACACACAAGTGCAAATTCTCTGTGATGGATATGATCATTATGTATATGAAGGGTGTCAATAAACTTAGTAATAAGTAAATTAATTAATTAATGAATTAACTAAAAGCTTCTGCTCTGCAAGGTGATAGTGTTTAATGCCAGTACAATTCATAATGCTTAAATCTTGGAAGTAAACTATCTTTCAACAGATGACTGAATAAACAAAGAAAATATAGTATGAGAACATGATAGACACAAGTCATTTGTGGGAAAATAGACTGAGATCACAATGCCAAGTGAAATAAATAAAGTGTACAAGATTAAATAGCAAATGATCCCTGTTTTATGTGATACTCAAGTTATAAATAAAAAGCAATATAAAAGATATAGAACAGGAAGTGAGGTGAGAGATCTTTCTCCAATTGGGAGGGAATTAAGATGGAAAGATAGGTAGGTATATGATAGATAGATAGATAGATAGATAGATAGATAGATAGATAGATAATGAAGATAAGGGGAACAAGGGAGAGGAGATGGAGAGTAGTTTAGGATGTGTGAGGTACATGTTCCAATCCAACACTATGAATGTAAACATTGTACACTGCGAACATACACTAAGTACAAAAACAGACAAGCCATGGAATAGGAGAAATTATTTATGAAACACATAACAGTTGATTGAATTTTTTGTGAAAAGAACAAAATACACAAAAAATTCCTAGATTTTAGCAATAAGAACACACACAGTCTGATTTAAAAATGAGGGAAAAGCTGAATATCTCAGAAAAGACACACAGATGGTAAATAATCATATGAAAAGATGTTCAATATTATATTTCAGGCAATATTGGAAATTAAAACAATAGCGATTTACCACTGTACAACTATTAAAATGGGTAAAATTGGACAGCACCAGATGCTCTTGACAATGTGGAGCAAAAGGTATTCTCATCAATTCTGTGTAGAAATGCAAATGGTACAACTTCTTTGAAGGCAGCTTAGTGATTTCTTGCAAGGCTAACAATAGACAATATGGGATTGAGTACTTGTGCTCCTTAGTGTTTGCCAACATTAGTTGGAAACTTACGTTCACACAGAAACATTCCCATGAATGTAGATCGCAATGTTATTCATAATTGCCACGAATAGGAACAAACTAAGATGCCTTTCAATATATGATGGAGAAAGACATGGTGGTGTATTCATACAATCAAATGTTATATTATGCAATTTAGAAAAAAGATATCAAGCCACAATATATGTGGAATAAACTTCACTTCTTATTGCTAAGTGAAAAGCCACTCTGAATAAGCTATATCCTATATAATTCCAATATACTGTCTGAAACAGGCAAAGTAGAAACAGTGAGAAATCAGTGATTGAAAGTTATTTGTGGGAGAGAAGAACAATGAATGCGTAGAATACAGGGATGGTGAAACATTCTGAAACTATTTTATACCATACAGCAATTACAGATACAGGACATGCATTTACCAAAATTCGTAGAACTGAACAACACACAGAGTAAGTCTTAATATAAACTAGTTATAACACATGTACCACACTAAAGCAAAATGATAAAAATAGGTGAGAGTAAGTATATTGTATGGGAGTTATAACATGTGGAATCTATAATTTTTGTGAAAATTTTTGTGATCTTGAAACAGATACAAATTCTCAGTACAAAATTAACACATTTTCACAAGTATGACCATATTATACTTAACACTAAAATATATATTAGGATCTGAGACCCAGTCCTAGCCCAGGCCTGGTGAGTATGTGGGAGAGCTTCCGGTTACCCTGCAGCTGCAGAACCTACTGGTACCAGCCAAGGCACAGCATGAATGAGACCCTTTTCCACCCCCTGGGTATGCCTCCCAATACTCCGCAGCATCTCCCCAACCCCGTCCACCTAGTAGGAATTTCTGCTGCGTTCCGGGAACCACAGAACCAGTCCTAGTACAGGCCTGGTCAGTGTGTGCAAGAACTGCCTCGCCCCCTTACTCCACATTGCCCCCTCCAGACTCAGCTCAGACCTGGCATACAGGCCTGGGGTGAAACCCTGCAGCTGCAATCCCTGCAGAGAGTATAGGGTACAGAACCACCCAGCTAGTCCAGGAGCAGAACGTCTTGCCAGAGGGGCACAACAGGTTCACCCCCAAAGGCAGCAGCAGAAAGGAGCTGAGCACAGAAGCCAGACTCAAGCCAGGCACAGCTGGATAAATCCAACCTTTCTAGATCTTCACCTGAACTTCAGTAGGTGCTAAGGTTATAACTGCAACAAAGATCTACACCAAAGGTCAGAAGACAATGCTACACAAAATGACAATGTGAAGGAGCAAAATACAATCTCAGAACACAAATCCACCCATAACAAGTGCAGAGGACACTAGCTCAGCTCAAAAATATGAATTCATGGAGTCAATAGTAAATAAGCAACAGCAGAAAGTCATAGAGGAACTCAGAGGGAATTCTTTTCTACTAGCTCAGCCAAATGTACGAATTAATAGCACTGATAGTAAATAAGCAACAATAGAAAGTTAGAGGGGAATCTGAGAGCAATTCTTTTCTATAATAAAAAAAGAACTCTCAGAACTCAGCATCTGAAGTAAAGAATCAGCTATAGAAACATAGGGAGGAAATCCAATCTGAAAAAAAAGCTACAGTAAAAGAATTTATAACTGCTTCTAAAGAAGACATTGATAAAAAAATAGAAGAGATTAGAAAAATGATGGATTCCTTGAATGAGCAATACAGGAAAGAAATAGATCACATGAGGCAGAGTCAAAGAGATATAGAGGAAATTAAAATCTCAATCACAAGCTTGCAAAACCGTTT
>NW_004524664.1:346219-347178 GCF_000260255.1 Octodon degus | reverse complement strand
TGGTTCTTTGAAAGATTAAATAAAATTGATAAGCCCCTGGGTAACCTCATCAAAAAGAGGAAAGAAAAAATTCAAATAATCAATAAGGAATGAAAAGGGTGTAATTACCACAGACCCAGGGGAAATTCAGAAGATTATCAATAGCTACTTTGAGAAACTTTACTCTCATAGAAGAGAAGACACAGAAGAAATGGACAGATTCCTAGAAAGATACAAATTACGAAGACTGAATCGACAAGATATAACCACTCTCAATAGCCCAATAACAGCCAATGAAATATGAGATGTAATTGAAAACTTACCAACAAAGAAATGTCCAGATCTGGATGGATTCACAGCTGAATTCTAAAAGAAAGTTACAGAAGATGCAGTCCCTATACTTCTGAAACTCATCCATGAAATTAAAAAGGATGCAATCCTCCCAAAATCATTCCTGGAGGCAAGTATTATACTGATTCCAAAACCAGGGAAAAACCCAACTATGAAAGAGAACTATAGGCCAATCTCCCTTATGAACATAGATGCCAAAGTCCTCAATAAAATATTAACAAATAGAATACAGCAAATCATCAAGAAGACCACACACCATGACCAGGTAGGATTCTTCCTAGAAATGCAAGGATGGTTCAATATTAAAAAATGTATAAATGCAATACACTATATCAATAGAGTGAAAACTAAAAACTACATGATTATCTCCATTGATGCAGAAAAGGCTTTTGACAAAGTCCAACACTCATTTATGTTCAAAGTCCTAAAGAAAATTGGAACAGATGCCTTCTACTTCAATCTGGTAAAGGCCATTTTTGAAAATTCAATGGCTAACATAATCCTCATTGGGGAAAAAACTGAAATCTTTTACTCTTAGATCTGGTACAAAACAAAGATATCCTCTATAACCACTCCTATTAAATATATTTCTGCAATCATGAGCTACAGCCATTAGACAAGAGAAAGAA
>NW_004524664.1:340688-345615 GCF_000260255.1 Octodon degus | reverse complement strand
TACAGATTTAATGCAATACCTATCAGACTACCACCAACATACCTCACCGAGGTAGAGAAATCATTCCTAAAATTTATCTGGAAACAGAAAAGACCTAGACTAGCAAAGGCAATCCTGGGCAATAAAGACAAGGTAGGAGGCATTACAATTCCTGACTTGAAATTATACTACAAGGCTATTGTGATAAAAATCAGCATGGTACTGGCAACAAAATATACCTGATGATCAATGGAATAGATTAGAAGATGCTGAAGCCCATAGAAGCATACTCAGTCAACTTATCTTTGACAAAGTTACCAAATATACTCACTGGAAGAAAGATAGTCTCTTTAAGAAATGGTGCTGGAAAAACTGGCTCTCTACATGCAGAAAACTAAAACTTGACCCAGGTCTATCACCATGCACTAAGTTAAAGTCAAAATGGATTAAAGACCTAAACATTAAAGCAGAGACACTAAATCTACTGGAAGAGAAAGTAGGAGGAACTCTTGAAGACGTAAGGGTAGGCAAAGAGTTCATGGACAGATATCCAATCGCACGGGAAACAGTTGAAAGAATTAAAAACTGGGACCTGCTCTTACTTAGAGGTTTTTTTCATGTCAAAAGAAATTATCAACAAAGTGAAAAGGCAACCCACAAATTTGGAATAAATCAGGACAAATAAGTACTCAGAAAAAGGTCTGCACTCTAGAATTTATAAAGAACTAAAAAACACTAAGGCCCCAAAATTTAAAGACCCAATCCAGAAATGGGCATCCAAGGTGAACACATGCTTCTCAGAGGATGAAATTAAAGAAGCGAATAAATATATGAAAAAATGCTCCATATCACTAGCCATCTACAAAATGCAAATTAAAACAACATTGAGATATCATCTCACCCCAGAAAGAATGGCTATCATAAAGAAATAACCCAACAACAAATGTTGGAAACGTTGTAGGGAAAAAGGAACACTTCTCCACTGCTGATGTGAGTGTAGACTGGTGCACCATTATGGAAATCAGTGTGGAGACTCCTTAGAAAAGTTGGACTGGAATTCCCATCTAAACTAGGTATTCCTCTACTGGGAATTTTCCTGGAGGATCTAAAAACATCATATCTTAGTGATATATGTGTGCCTTTGTTTATAGCAGTACAATTTGTGATAGCCAAATCTTGTAAACAAGCAAGATGCCCATCACTTGAGGAATGGTTGAAAAAGATGTGGTATTTTTACACAATGGAGTATTATTCAGCTATTAAGAATGATAAACTGCAAGCCTTTATATTGAAGTGGATGCCACTTGAACATATGCTCGTAAGTGAAATAAACCAGACACATATGTGTAAATATAGTATAGTTTCCCTAGTATAAGAACTCAAAAGATGAAATACAAATAGAAAGGTATAATACAAGTGAAAAGAAAGCAGGATGTCGAGGACTAACTAATTAAGGGAGGGAAAGGAGAAGAACTAAGAAACATGACAATGTCAAGCCATATAGTTATATGTAGAAAATGGGCAAGGCAATGATCCTGAGAATCTCCAGAAGATTTTTGAATCTAGTAGTTAATTGGAAAGATTCTCACCCTGACTAACTATATATACTGATACCTATGAACTAAGCAACTTCACTGAAGATGGTAATCTGTATTAGTAGTTTATGCTTGGAGTGCTTGTTATTCTGGTCTTCTGAATACGGGCTGCTTGTCATTACATGCCCATTGCTGCTGTGCTGTCTCTCAGGTAGATGATTGTTCAAAAAGAAGGGGGAGGTGAATGAAAGCAAGAAACAGGAAAAGGATTGTTGTGGGACTGTCCTGCTTCAATGTTGTATATGGTTAGATTTTTGGACTTATGTGTAAACATAAAACGTATATAATTCCTTATGTCTATCTTTTAAAATATGTTCTAATTTTTAAATGTTTTTCATCATATTCTGTAGGGTCTTAAAGTTGAACATATCAATTATTGATGAAAAATACCTATTCTATGTTATACCTAATATGTTTGATTTTCAGACAGATAGTGAGTTTAAGCTTGACAGCTTAGGTTGTATGGTAATAACAATAAGCTTGTCTTCTGGATGGTTAACAACCTAAGTTTGCAGAACAAAATTAGAGGAAAAGGAGGGCCACAAGGACAGCCAACATTTTGGCCCTAGCCTTCCAAGTCAATGAAGACTCAGGACATACGAGAACTTGTACTGTAACGTCATGTAACTCGGTAGGGTCCCAAATTTTCTGATCAAGGAGATCATGGGTCCAAAGTGGAAAATGATTGATGATATAGAGTGTGCGTAGGGAGAGTCACATGGAGAGAAAACATTCTCTCTGGCTTTCACAGAGAGCACATTTGCCAAGCAATGTCTGTGACTCATCCACATGACTGACACTGACAAAGGATCCTCAATCTGAGGTATATGATCTCAGGATATATCCTGAGAGGATTTCACTGATCTTATCAGACCCAAAAACTACAATGGTTGTTGCATATCTTTTGCTTTACCTTGGTCTTAAGCATCTAGCAGAAAAGTATAAAAATGAAATATTAGAAGTAAAGCCATTCTGTTTTGTTGAGATGTAGGGAACTCAGGTCAACAATTTCTGACACTGCCAATCAAGCGGAAGACCCAATACTATTATGGGCTACTGGAGTCTTTTAGAATATTTTGCTGAGTTTATACACCTATAATATTCAAATAACAGAACATAGGAAAAAAAGGTGATACAGGTGAATGTCCATTTTGTATGCGTGTATTCAAAGTGGTTAGGATAGATATATAGTTACATTATCTTAATGAATAGAGGGATTTGTCCTAATGGTGTTTGTAAATAGGATATCATGTCCACATTTGTACAGCAATTAACCAGTAGGAAAAATGCATGCAATGTGTTAGCTATTGAAACTGTCCTACCAAGTTGCTTTTAAAAATAAATAAAAAATAAATAAACAGTAGATCCAAATAAAAAATATTCAGATCTGAAGTGAAAAAGGACAATAATAATTAAGACAATGCAGAATGTTGGAATTTAAGTGGATGTTTAAATTAGATAATTTTTCATATTTCCTTGAGGATTAAACTGATACCATCTCCAGTTGATAATTCAATATATGTAGAATTAATTTTACTTTATAATATTGTAAATACAATCATTAGAATACTTATCTGTGTAGACCCTAAAATGCATCATGAGCAAGAAGAAAACATACTTAAAGAAAATACAAATAACAGAAGGTTGTTCTTATGAAAGAAGACATTATTCATGAAGCAGAACAAAACATGATAGCAGATCTATGAACACATACATCAAACAATGATAGTAACTCTATGTACTCAGCTCAATAGCAGTATATTTAATGTTGCCAAAATCTCCAGTAAGTCAGAAACAAGAGAAGGAAATATTATAAGTAAGGAATATTAAAACTTCTATGGAAATTCTAGACAATGTATTATATGTTTTATGCTAGCTTTGGGAAAAGATTTTTAAAATAAATACTAGGGCTTTGGAAAAAGCATGGCCTAGATACTCAACTAGATATAGAATGAAATTTCTGTGATGTGCAATGGTTTCTTTTTGTCTTTAGACAGAATGCTGGGGCCCAGCACATAGAACATGATTCAGTACACAGTAACAATGCAACTTTTTGGAATGAATAAATGAAACAAAACCCAGATCTCCTGTTGGCTGACCAATAAAGAAGCGAACGTTTCTTCATAGTTATGAAACAGGGTCAAGTAAATCTTGCCTTTCTGGAGCTTTTCTTTCCATTTATAGTGAAATGAAAGTGACGTACAATGCACAAGTGCAAGCTGCAGCTGTCTGTAAACCATACCATCTAGAGCCAGCTGCTCCACAGATTTACAGTCTGTTCCTTACTTCTAGCAATGAATACATTTGGTCTGGATAATTGAGAGTTATGCGTAACTATGTGAGAACCATTCTTTTGCTTGTAATTTGTCCTTTTCTTTTTTCCTCTAAGCAAAAGACATCATGGTTCTTAAAAACCATCCCATCCCATCACTGTTCAGGCCCCATCTCTTTCCACACATAATGTGCACTATCAGATATTATTTGTACACACAGCAGTTCTATTACTTCTGGAAGAAGTGTTGCCAGACTTTGCATAACCCGTGAATCATCCTTGTTTAAATCTGAAACTATTTGACGTAGTGTGACAAATCTAGTTTTAAGAGATCGTAATATAGAAAATGATTTCTAAACTGTAACTTGCAGCAGTAGTAATTGCTGTGCAAGTGAGAATATGGGCAGAAAAATGGATAATTCTGGACAAAGGCTTGCTTCTGAACTTGATTTGTAATTTTGCTCTTTCCATTTAAAGTCAAAGTCTTTATTTTGTATCTAGGAAGTTATAGATTTCATAAACAAAGTTATTAATTTAAGAGAAAAAAATCATAACACGTACAAAGCTGAGATTTTTCTAGAATTTCATGAGGAATCTTAAATAAAAATCCATGATGGTTATAAGAAAGATGCATAGTTTAACTCAAATATTAATATGCTTATGATAGATGAAAATATAATTAAATCAGAGCAGCAAAAAAGCAATACTGTATGATGAACATTTATAATAATACTTTATAGATATACATGCATAAATTACACAGGAAAACTACAAATAATTAAAATAGTGCTCATGAATTAATCTATTTAATTGCTATGTTCTGAAAATCTACAGTTTCTAACTTAATATGATTCAAATCTGGAAGCAAAACAGATGAATATCATTAATGCAGGAATACTAAAACTGGCTACACTTTAAATATGCACCTGAATAATTTCTGATCTGCTTAGCCACCCTAATGAAGAGGGCAAATGTAACTAGTTTTTACACTTTGCTACAGAACTAAAAATTTGAAAGATGTAAATATGCATACATTTCATTGTTGGCATTTGTGCAAATCTCATTGAACACTGTAAAAAAT
>NW_004524664.1:333180-340588 GCF_000260255.1 Octodon degus | reverse complement strand
TTTTAATATATATTAATTTTATGTCAATTTTTGTATGATGACCCATTATTTCTGAAATTGATTTTTCTTGTCATGAACTTTACATTTAATAAGTAGTTGGGTTTCTGATAAATTGAAATAATTATAATGATGTTCATGTAATGATAATGGTGGTCATAAATTATTTTTATGATATAGATTTTAATATTAACAGGGCCAATACATATATTGCTCCATTATTAATGAATAAAAGATTTTATCCTAGGAGGACAAATGATTACAATTTTAAGCAAATAATTCAAATTATGTGATTTTTCCAGTACACTTTTTAATAAAGAAGTATGATTAGTCAGATTATGAACAAAACCTAGCATATACTGGACATATATTACATGCTTCAATTTTCACTGTGTGCTCCAATGATAGACTTATATTTTTGTTCCAAATCATTAACTTGTCATTCTTCTTCAATTCTAAAGAAATATTTTTTAAAAAAAATTTAAATCCTGACTTTTCTCATTTCTTTTTTAAATTTATTTTTATCTTATCTTATTTATTTTTTTCATTTTATGCATTTGGTACAGGGTCTCACTACACAGCTTGAACTTGTAGTGATCTTCCTTCTTTTAGCCTCCCTAGCACTGGGATTACAGGAATGTACCACCAGGCCAGGACTTGGTTGTCCACTCAGTGCACCTCGAAGGGTGCAGTAGGGAGGGCATATGGGACTGGGAATCAAACCCTAGTCTCTGCACTTGTCAAAGCAGAGCTATCTTGCTGGCCCTCATTTCTTTCATTTCTGATTAACCCTCACTAAACTCCTCACAATTCTTGACTATGATCATTTAGTCAGGGATGGAAAGTCTATCATAATTTGGACAATGAACAATCTGGAAAGATTTTTAGACTGGCAGTTTTCTTTGCATGATGGACATTGTTGAGGTTGTCATATATTTCACAGTTAACAAATTCAGAGTAGGAAGAAATGAAGCCTTGTTCTATCATAACTGAGTTGGATTTATTATATGAACTGTGGTTTCATATTGGTGACTAAAATTTAATCTTATGCAATTCTTGATAAACCCAGTCAATTCCTTTTTCTTCATAGTATTTCGCTAAAATTTTGGAAAGCTTCATTAGAATTTTTAATTTTGGGGGAAATGAAGGTATGCCTGATTAGCTGTCATATATATATATATATATATATATATATATATATATATATATCTTGCTTGTACCTTAGCTTTCTTCATTACTTAGTCTTTCATAATACCAGATACAGAATTCTGTAGCCTTATGAATTTATGAATTTTTCTATCTTCCCATCACAGGGATCTTTATTTCCTTAGGGGAAGGAAAAACTGACTTTCACTTTGTCATACATTCTTCCTAATCTATTATTTATGTTTGAACTTTATTTCTAGAATCCCTTAGGGTCCTGGTACTGTATTTTTAAAAAGGCTTGAAAAGGAAACACTGCTTCCCATACCTAATGTTTCTATAGCAAGTTTTGAAAGTCCATTTAGAAAGAGAATAATCCAAGAATAGCTTTTCTTTTTTTATTTTATGGGAATAAGCTCATAATATTTCAACACAAAGTAATAGAAGAATACAATAGTGAATACATTGAATATTGTTATGTTCAAAGTACTTTCTCAGAGCATGATACATGGGAGTAAAAAGTTCTTCAAATACAATTAGAACAAATCTGTCTTTTCAATGAACTAAGAGGAACTAGTACTATAAATATAGAAATCTCATTTGAGCCAGTGGTTCTCCTTCTGGGAGGAATTATGAACATCATGTCATAGTGATATATGCACTCCTGTGCTAATAGCAGCTCAGTTTATAATAGCTACATTGAAAACAATCCAAATGCCCATTAACCAAGGAAAGAATGAAAAGGATGTGGGGTTTTTATGGAACAGAGTACTTGTCAGACATAAAGAGGCAAAAACTTGAGTCATTTATAGGTAAATGGGTGCAACTTGAGAACATAGTCAATTTAGAATACACAACTCCACAAAACACAATATACTCAGATTCAAGTCTTTTTTGAAGTTACCAAATAAAACTAGAAAAATAAAACTTCAGCAAATCCTCAAAAAATTGAATAATATATATCTTATCTGACTATCAATGAATCAAATTAGCATTCAAAAGAAAGCCAACAGGGAATTTTTCAAACACTTGAATACTGTGTTCTACTGAGCAAAAGAATAAAAATTTATGAAAGACTAAAATACTTTGAAAATGAAAATACATATTAAAATGCTAACAGATTAAAATATTTTTAAAATATTGATATATATTTAAATCTGTGGGACATAGATTAGGCAGTGTGTGAAGAAATTTGTAGAAATAAATATATATATTAAAAATATTAATCAGCAGTTCTCAGAGGGAAATATGTAGTAGTAAACTCACACTTAGGAAAACAGAACAAGAAAAAATAAATACCCTAATTCTGCACCTCAAGCATATAGAAAAAAAGAGCAAACCAGGCCCAAAGCCCAGAGACAGGAGGAAATTATAAGGATTAGAACAGAAATTAATGCAATTGAGACAAAGAAACCAATACAAAGAATCAATGATTCAGAGAGCTGGTTCTTTGAATGATTAAATAAAATTGATAAAACCCTAGCCAACCTCTTCAAAAAGAGGAAAGGAAAACTCAAATTCAAGCAATAACTAGTGACAAGGGTGAAATAACTACAAATCCTGTAGAAATTCAGGAGATTATCAATAGCTACTTTGAAAATTTTTAACAGAATAGAAAGCAGAGTAGAATTGGACAGATTCTTAGGCACAAATTATCAACACTGAATCAAGAGGCTCTAAAAACTGAATAAACCCCATTAAGTCAATAAAATTGAAAATATAATTAAAAAAAAATTACCAACAAAGAAACGCCAGGTCCTGGTGGATTTGCAGTTGAATTCTACCAGAAATTTAGGGGAGATTTGATCCCAATGTTCCTCAAATGGCAGTACTCCCAAACTCATTCCTGAAGGCAAGTATTATACTGATACTCAAACCGAGGAAAGACTCAACCAGGATAATCTCCCTCAGGAACATAGATGCAAAAATCCTCAATAAAATAGCAAAAAGAATGCACCTAATCTAGGGCCGGCCTGATAGTTCAGCAGACTAAAGCACCTCCTTAGGGAGAGTGTAGTGGCCGGGTTTTGATCCCCAGTGTGCCATGCTGGCCCCATCCGCGGGGCATGCTGAGACAGCAATTGAGAATGAGTGTGGTTGTGCATGCCTGTAATCCCAGCACTTGGGAGGCTAAAAGCAGGAGAATCAGTATGAGTCTGATCTGTGTAGTAAGACCCTGTAGAGACTGTAGACCCTGTCCTAAATACAGAAAAAAAGAAAGAAAGAAGGAAAGCAAGCAAGCAAGCAAGCAGCTAATCATCAGGAAGATTATGCACCAAGACCGGTTAGCATTCATCCCAGGGATGCAAGGATGGTTCAAAACATACAAATCTATAAATGTAGCATACTATATCAATAGAGGAAAAAAATAATCATCTCAATAGACACAGAAAAAGATTTTGACGAAGTCCAATACTCATTCATGATCAAAGCCATAGAGAAAACTGGAATAGTTGGCCTATACCTCAATCTGATAAGAGCCATTTATGACAAGCCAACAGCTAATATTATTCTAAATGGTAAAAAAATGAAAACTTTTACTCTAAAATCATGTGTAAGACTAGGATGTCCATTACCCCCACTCCTATTATAGTTCTAAAAAGGTAGCCAGAACCTTTAGAAAGAGAGTAAAATAAAAGGAATAAGCATGGAAGAAGTTAAACTATCATTATTTGCAAACAACATACTGTACATGGAACACTGAAAACACCACCAAGAAGCTCCTCGAATTTATAAACAAGTTCAGCAGCATAGTAGGAAAAAAGGTCAGCAGACAAAAATCAATAGCATTCCTCTACATGGATAACAAACTTTCTGAGACAGAAATTAGAGAAAAAAATCTTTTCACAATAGCATCCCCAAAAATGAAATACTTATGAATTACTCTAAGGAAGTAATATATCTACATAATAAAAATTGCAATACTCTGAAAAAAGAGATTGAAGAAGATTTCAGAAAATGGAAAGATATTTTTTGTTTCAAGATAGGAAGAACCAACATTGTGAAAATGCCTATACTTCCAAAAATGTCATACAGATTTAATACAATCCCTATCAAAATACTGTCAATCTACTTCACAGATCTAGAAAAAACATACCTAAAATTTTTTTGGAACCAGAAAAGACCTAGCATAACAAAGGCAATTCTGACAACATATGATAGGCAGGAGGCGTTATACTCTTTGACTGGAAATTATACTACAGAGGTACTGTGATAAAATCAGCATGGTACTGGAAAAATACAGACCTAAGGATCAATGGAACAGGCTATACTAGATGAAGACACAGCTATAAACACTCTCAGCCACCTTATTTTGACAAAAGGGCCATATGTGTTCACTGGAAGAAAGGTAGCCTCTTTAACAAATGGTGCTGGAAAAACTGGCCCTCCACATGCTTAAAATTAAAACTAGATCCAGGTCTATCAACAACATTTACTAAATTATTCCAAAATGGATTAAAGATCTAAACTTAAAATAGAAATGCTACATCTAAGCAACTGCACTGAAGATAGCAATGTGTAATACTAGGGTCATGCTTGGAATGCCTGTCATTCTGGTCCACTAAATCTACTGGAATAAAAAGCACGTGGAAATCTTGAAGACATAAGAGTAGGCAGAGTTAGTGAATATATATGGCCTCTTTATTGAGTTGATAGTCACATTTTCTATATCTACTTTTATGACAGTCTTTAAGATCTTGAATTGATGTCAAATTTTATAAAATTGCTTTTATGTGTGTATTGAGATGATCATGTGGTCTTTTCTTCAGTAAAAAAAAAAAAATTAAATTAAAAAATATCTCCCTGAAAATACCTCCATCACCAAATTGTTTCATGAAGAATTTTGAAGTAAATTAATGCCAATTCTGATCAATTTGTTAGATAAATTAGAAAAAAAAGGAACATTTTCAAGGCTGTTCTATGAGAAGAGCATTACCATGAGACAAAATGAGAATAGTGTTCAACTTTGTAAAAGAAAGAAACCCTCTATTTGTGATGACATGGATAAACTTGGAGAAATTATCAGCAGAATAATCCAGGCCAGAGTGAGTTATGAAGCAGAGTGTCCCTTCTATATGGAATTTTGAAAAATCAAATTCATAGAAGAGAGTAAAATTGAAGAGAGAAAAACCAGGTGGTGTTAGCTAAAACACACAGTTTCAGTTTCATAGGATGAATTAGTAATAGATAAATCTTGGCTATCTATATTGTGAAATGAGTGGCAATTTAATATATTCTGAAATGAGTGGCAAGTTAATAATAATTGTAATAAATTGTTTGGTCCACGTTTGTTAAAAAGAATTTTAAGTTTTCTTGCCACACACATAACAGTAGTTACATGAAATGAATTTGTTTATTAGCTTGATTGCTTCTAGTTATGTAACAATGTGTATAGGTATCTAAATACATCACATTGAATACTTTGAATTAATATAGCTGGGAAGTTGTTTCCTATCTGTTCCTTCTCACTGCCACATATGAGTGGACATTAAATGGTCAATGCCTTCTTTAGATTTGCACATGTTATTCTGTTGGTTAAATTGTGATGTGTTAAAAGGATATAATGCTCATCTTGTTATTTACATTACAGGCTTTCATAAGCAAGAGCTGTGCTTTCTTTTGTAATACAAATCCTTCAACGTAGCAAGCTCATTATGCATGTCTGTAACTTGTTGCATATACAAGTAACTGCTTAAAGCGTCTCAGCTGCAGTATATCCTGATCGCATAGCTTCAGGAACACAAAACATAAGTGCCCCTAGGATCTCATTCATGCAAATACACGTGAAATCTTTTCCTGTATGTTCATGAGGTAAGTCAACATTGCCAGACAGTTAATTGCTGGAGGAGCTAAGTTATTATTGTTTGAATGTCCCCTCTCCAATTCATGTTGAAAATTACTTGGTATTGTAACAATATTAAGAAGACGGGCCTTTAAGAGATGGTTAGGCCATGGCCCCTGTACACTCACGAGTAGATAAATGCTGTGACTGCAGAAGCGAGTCTCCTCCTTCTGCCTCTCCTCCTCCTCCTCTTCTTCTTTGCCCTCTTCTTCTCTCTGCTACCACTGTTTCCTTCTCTCTCTCCACTGTCTTTTGCTTCTCTCTCTTTCTTGTCCACCACACTTTTCAGCATTGATTACAACTGACTAGAACAATTGATTAAAACTGATTACATTGAATGATTGCACCTCATTAATCTTGTTTCTTAACATTTAGACTATTAGCCAATACATTGCTCTTCATTATAAATGACAGTGTGATATTCTGTGATAGCAGCACAAGGCAGATCAAGACTTTCAAGTAAGCGTCTTCTAGTCTCAAGTGGGATAACTGCGGAACACTTTCACCGTCTTCCAGAGCAAGACAACGCTTTACCATTCACCATTTTACCCTGTCTGACATTGCCCACATTTCTTTACTTCTTTTCCTTCCATTTTTCTCTCCTTCTTTCCTTGCTCTTAAAACTCGTAGTCCACTCCACAGGACCCAACCCATGATACATAAGTCCCGTTATTTTTATATTGTTTTGTTTTTGACTCAAAAGCTACTTTCAAACTAAACATGTTGAGGACATCGAAAATTACAAGTTTTTTTTTTTTTTTTCTGTATTTTAGGGAAGGGACTACAGGGTGCTCAGGGTCTCACTACTAGATCTGACTCTTAGTGATTCTCCTGTTTACAACCTCCCAAGTGTTGGGATTACAGGTGCATGCCACCACGCCCAGTCTCATTCACTGTTTCAGTGGGCCCCAGAGGTGGGGCCAATATGGGAGGCCCAGGTATCGAACCCCCAGCCCCTGCACCTGCTTATAGGCATTTTAATCTGCTGAGCTATTTGGCCAGTCCTTAAAATCACAAGTTTTAATGAGAAGGCATCATACCTTTTTTCTCTTTTCACATGGTGATCATCTATTGCTTTAAATTTTAATGTGTCTTCATTTTTAGAAATTTTGTCAAATTTATCTTGATATCTATAAAGTTACATGAGTAATGATTTTATCTGATACTTAAGTCACTTTCTGAACTTTATTTCTCTTACATCAAAAACTGCTATGTTTTGGGTGAACTTATTTATTATTATGACTTTTCTTTCTTCTTGTCTCTTGTAAAAATTATGCAGCTGACCCTAAATCAAAACACTAACAGTGTAATATATTCAGGCTTGGGCCTGTGAGATAGCTCAGTGGACTAAGTGCCTGTTTAGGCAAGTGCAGGGACTGGTGTTTCATCCCAGTCACCACATGCTAACTCCAGGGATGCTGAGCC
>NW_004524664.1:331578-333020 GCF_000260255.1 Octodon degus | reverse complement strand
ATAAAATCCTTTCTAACTTAGTTTAGCAAAAACTTCGTCATGATATATCATGGGTTATCAGCTTTTTAGACTGTTATACTTATTTTCTGAACATCTTTTCCTAGCGGTTAGAAAAATGTTGTTTACTTTCATTAGGGCATCACCAGACTTGTGCATTATCTATCAGTAAAAGTAAGTAAGATTCTACAGCAAGGCAAGTAAAATAGTTCAGTAGCCTAGATAAAGTTTTCCACCTCTGTCAAGCACAACCAGTCTCTATTAAGGTGTATAGGGTATACAGGAAGTTGGCTTCTGATTGTTATGTAGGTTCCCAGACCTGGCAAGTGTAAAGTCCTCAGTACACAGCTTTTGTGTTCACGTCTACAATTACTCTGCTCATTTTCATCCCAGATGCATATACATGAGCCTCACTGCTACCTGGAGGCCTCAATATCAAGGAGAAAATATCATTTCCACATTTATTTTGCTGGTTGCATTGATTACATGGTTTCATCTACTTGCATTTGAGTATGGAAAATATAGTCTATGTGTGCTCAGGAAGAATACATATTGGTGAACAACTGTCAATGTGTGCACATCTCTATTATAAAATTAGTAAGATAAGTGTATAGTAATAAATGTAATACATAGTATAATAAGGGATAAAAGAAAAATATAAAGACACGCAAAAAGGAAAACTAAACAATGTTGCCTCTGTTTTATTGTATAATGCTCTGCATTTTTATTCCTTATATTTTGGAAGTAACTGGGTGGTTTAGTTAATAAAAGTGTTAAACCTACACAACAATATGGAGAGTTTATCATTGAAAAGATACTCTGAGTACAAAGAAATATTACCACTATTGTTATCTCTGAATTCTTTAATCTTTTTTTGGGCTCAGACCACCCTGAGGGCACATTAGACCTCTGAGCTATCTGAATGGCCCTAAATTTTTTAATTAGAAAGTTATACAGATAGAGCTATAGTTGCTGAGTTACACTAATAGCCAATGATACAAATTTGAATGTAGCAAAATCAAGTCACTATGCACATTGCTGTGGATTCAGCTCAGCAAATAATTGTTGATTTTTTTTTTTTAATTTTAGGGAGGGGTCTACAGGTTGTTCAGGTTCTCACTACTAGAGCAGACTCGTAGTGGTCTGTAAACTCCTGTTTACAGCCTCGCAAGAGCTGGATTTATAGGTGTGAACCACCATTCCTGGTCTCAATTGCCATCTCAGTGTGCTCCAGGTCGGCGGCTCGCATGGCAGACCCAGGGATCGATCCCCTGTCCCCTACACCTGCTTGCAGGTGCTTTAATCTGCTGAGCTATTTGGCTGGTCCAATTGTTGATTAATTAATGAAAGTACTATTTCTTTCTAGAGTTATTTCTTGGAATATGTTTTTAGTAGTAAAAGTCACTGCTATGATCAAAAGGTTGTATTTTATTATTAAAGAAAAA
>NW_004524664.1:325123-330823 GCF_000260255.1 Octodon degus | reverse complement strand
CAAATATTAGACATTTGCAACAAAATGCTCTTCTGAATGAGATACCTCTTCCTCTAGAATACATCATAAGATATTTTCCTTCAGTGGATGTTTCATGTGAATGTTCACATTATACAATGTATTATGTGACTTTTTGTGAAAAATAAACTGGAAAATTTAGAAAGCAATTATGTTACAGTTGCCTTTCATTGCAGTATGTGATTCTTTATGAAGTTGCATATGTGCTTGTCTTGAAGAGATTTGATATTTTACTCACTATTACAAGTTCCATGTGAAAGTTCAGTCTTCTTAAGTAAAAACAAGGAGATTTCCCCATAAGAGAACATATTATAAATGATTTGCTTCATAAAATTTGTTTGAAAGTCAGGAAAATCCTCACTGCCATATCACTGCACGTTGTGGTCCTCCTCTGGGGTAGTCTTAAGGGTTTTAGGTGATTTTCTCTAAGAAATACTTTTATTTAAATGGACCATAAAATGTCCTTTTCCTGAAACAGTATGTTTACATGATAATATGGGACAAAAAATAGAACTGAGTAAAATTATTACCCAAGCCTAGCAAAAATACAATTAAAATTTTGAATTGAGCCTTGTAAATTTTTATTGATATCATAACCCAGGAGACTACTGGCACTAAGAAAAAGTTTTATAATTTTATTTTTTAATATTTTACTTTTGTGTGTGTGTGTGGAACTGGGGATTGAACTCAGGCCATTGCGCTTGCCAGGCAAGTGTTTATTCTACTGAGCCATCTCCCCTGCCCCAATATTTTACTTTCTTCTTAATGGAGAATTATTTTAGTTGCAAAGAAACATTTTTGTCTAATAAAAAGGAAATCTAGTTAAGATCTTATTATAAAGTTTCAATTACCTTCTTTTAATTTTATCTAATTGATTTTACCATTAGTTTAAAATTCTTTGATACTGAAAGAAAAAGTTTCATTTTTTATTCAAAGTGTTCCTCAAGCATAAGAAAAGAAAATTAACTAAATTTTCTTCTTATCATTATATTTTTAAATGCATTTAATGAACAGAATATATCTTTCTAAAGTTTCTGTAGTGACCTGGGTGTAGTGGAGGATTTCTGTCTTCTCTGCATTCAAGAAACTGAGGCAGGAAGATTGCTGACAATTTGAGGTCATATTGTGTGAGGTTGTGAGTTCAGGGAAGCTTGAACATACAGCGAGACCCTGTCTCAATAAAGCAAAACAAAACAGAAAAAAAACCCCAATTAGTTCTTTGTAGTGACTTGCATAATTCATTGCATATAGTAAGATCTTAATAAATTATATAGAAATATTTTATAGGTAACATTTGATGAAATTTTATTTGCATGAAATGACATTAGAACATTAATTCATGCTTATGTCATTGTACACATAGTACACTTTCCAAGACAGTAAGTTAACAGGAAAACATCTAGATTTAAGATTTAGGACTATACTTTGATCATAGTAACATTCCCAAGATAATTTAGCACAGCATTTTAATTGAAATTGGTGTGTGAGAATATTTTTTCTTAAATTAACAGAAGCAGAAATCACATTAGAAATAATTGCCCAGCCTAAATTTGAGAATGTTCCTGCTCTCTTAGCATCTTTAGTATTTAGGGTTGTAAATTGCTGTAATAAATCAAAATACCAGGGCTTTACCAATGGACTCTGTATTATTGCTCACGTAATAACCTAATGTGGGTGTTCATACCACTGGCAAGTTATCCTATACACAGTAATTCTGGAACCTGGGTTCCTTACTTCTTGCTAATTTCTATTTCCTGGGGCTTCTTCTGCTTTTGCATCTGCCTAATGAGATTATAATAACTAGAATTTGGAGAAGGTATACTACTTCTTAAAGTATAGGCACAAAGGGCCACTCCTCACATACCTCATTGCTATACTAGAACCAATATTAGGGCCATGCCCCAATGTAATGGGGAGACAAAGAAAACAGTGGCAGCATTTGTGTGTAGCCGTATGTTGAGGGTGTTAAGCAGAAGAAATGACAATCACAGTAGGGTAAACAAAGAGGCATAAAAATGCCTGGCATGTCCTAAGAAAATACCTAAGAGGGGCCAGCCAGATAGCTCAATGGATTAAAGCACCTGCTTAGGCAGACACAGGGACCGGGGTTTGATCCTTGGCATGCTATGCCAGCCCCGGGACCATGCTGAGATGGTGATTGAGACTGGGTGTGATGGTGTGCGCCTATAATCCCAGTGTTTAGTTGGCTGAGAACAGGAGAATCACTACTAGTCTGATATGTGTAGTGAGACCCTTAGTCCTGTACTAAATACATTTATAAAAAAAGAAGAAGAATACACCTAAGAAAGTTGTCTACTGTGTCTCTAGAACTATGTGATAAAAAGTGTATGCTAAGAGCTGCACCTGAAAGAGAAAACTGACCTGTGAAGGATACTGAAAAGGAGGGATGGCTATTTTATGGTCTGAAGGCATTATTTATAGTCCTGTGTAGGACTGTAGTCATGAGAACCTGGATAACCTTAGAATAGAGACACTGGTTGAGTCTTGAAGCTAGTGCTTGAGACGTGATGGGTTCTCAAACACATTTCACACTGTGGTAAGGGAGGGAGCACATGGGTCTCCCCTGCTTCTGAGAGCTAAACTAAGTACTACACAGACAGCCAGGAAATTAAATAAGAGTCCTAGAAAAGGACACAAATTGTTCCAGTTGACCTGAATTTTTTTTTATGTAATCTAGTATCTATTACCTACTGCGAATAATTAACTTAGAAAGCATCACACATCTATTTCAAAATTATTTCTCAATATATGTTATTTCTAAACTAAAACATTATAGCCCACGTTGGATTTATCTGTAAATGATGCCATCATTGGCACATAATGAAGGAGTCTTGGATCTCTTTAGAAAAATAAAAGATACAAAGTGATTCAGAACAAAATTGCATAACTAAGAAATAAAATAACTTCTCAGTGTGAAATGAAATAATTTGATGTTCAAGTAAGGTTTCTTTACCCATAATCTAAATGCAATAGTTCTTCCCTCATAAGAATATTAATAATATCAATTTATTTTCTACCATGATATAATATAACAAAAATTATAACTGCTTTTATTTTGTGGCTGGACACTTTCAGACTGATTAGTAATACTAACAAGCAATTTAGTTCTACTTTCATTTTGTGAGGAATAAAATATAAAGAAATGAAAAGTAGAAACTCAATTTCTGGCACTTAAAAAAATTGAAAGTGCCAGTTTTAAATTGTTACTTGCAGTTTAGTAGCACAGAGATCCCTGTGGGGGAAATTGTATATTGAAATATTTTCCTTTTTATTTTCTCTTTTCATGGATGATAAAAATGCCTTGAAGGAGTAGAAAGAAAATGCTACTTTTGTTGAACTACTGTGGCAAAATAAAACATCAAATTAATCAGAAAATCTAGATGAAGTAATGTGATGAAATGCCAGACTAGTGAGCAGCGGAGGTGCAGCCTCTCTAAGATTTGAAGCCCAGACTTTGGAATTTATTAACGTGAGGATGAGGAGAGGAGTAGGTCCTCAGGACCCTGCAAGTATCTGACCTGAGAGCTGGAGCCCATGGAGAGAGAGGAGAGGGACCTCAGTGAGAAGCTGGGGTGGCAGGCAGCACTTTCTTCCTGAGTCCCTGTCACCAGTGAGAAGGGGATCAAGGCTTCAGACACAAAGTCACTACTGGTGAAGGCTTCCATGGAGAAACATAACAAATGGAATAGACGCTTTTTGCACAAAAAAGTAGAAATTGCAAATAAACACAAGAAAAAAAAAAAAACGTTCCACAACACTGGACATTCAAATGAAACAAATTAACACAAGGCTAAGATTCCACCTAGTTCCAGAAAGAATGGCAAGCATCAAGGAATCAACCAAGGGGCTGGGGAGACAGTTCTGTGGAATAAGTGCTTGCCTGGCAAACACAAGTTCTGAGTTTGATCCCTAGTACCACCACCAGAAAAAAAAGAAAAGAGAAGAAAAGAAATCAACCAAGGGCAAGTGCTGGAGAGCTTCTGAGGAAAAAGAAAATCTTCTCCATCATTGGTGGGGTGTGGACTGGTGCAACCAGTGTGAAAAATCAGTATAGAAATACCTTAAAAACTAAGAGTCAGGTTTGCTTTGACCCAGGTCACCCCATCCTTGATTATCTTCTGAAAAGAATTAAGAGTCTCATGCCGCAGTAATATAGACACACTCATATTCATAGCAGCACAGCTTACAATAGCTCAATTTGGAAACAGCACAAATGCTCATCAACCATTAAATGGATAAAAACAGATGCATTTCTTTGTATAGTGAAATGGTACTCTGCAATAAAAAAGAACAAAGTTCAAGACATATGTAGATAAGTGGATACACCTTGAGACCACCAAGTAAAATAAATGGTCCCACATGTCTAAATGTTCCATTTTTTCTCTGGTGTGAGAAAATGAAAGTGTAAATGAATGAAACTGTATAATTAATATTGTTAAATGGAAAGAACATGTTCAAATGGGAAGAGCAATTAGGGAGGGGAGAGAAAATAGAAAGGAGAAAGGGAAAAAGAGAACAGAAGGAAAAATTGAATGCAAAACTGTTGTAAGTAAGAAGGGCAAAGGAGGTGAAGGGATGTGAGGGACATGGGCAAAAAGAAGAATAAAATATGTCATACACAGATACAAATCACATATGATGACTACTGCAATTATGGATATCTAAATGCATCCATAAAAGTTAAAGAAAAGAAAATCTACAAGAAATCCCATCGTTCCATGAAAAAATATGTACCTTCTTCGTTAATTCAAAGCACAGTATACTCAGTGTCAAATCTTAGGAGACTGACAATTAATTTAGAAGAGCATCTTAAAGTCATTTTATTTATAAAAATAAAAGAAGCATTTACACGTCTAAGTTGGAGTAAGATGACTACTTTGTAGTGTTCATATCATATTATGTACAATATTAGAGTCAAAATGACTTAGTGTTCTTCTGTCCCAAATGACATCTAAGGTTTGCTTTATAAATTTTCCTTTTAGGAAATACAAGAAAAGATTCAGCTGTCTCCCTGGCTGGCAAATGAACCAAAACATAATGCCTGTTATTGGTATTTTAAAAGTTGTTTTGCAAATTGAAGACACTAAAGAGCTATTTCTAAATAATATAACATTTCCGAACTGTGAAATTGAGAACAAGTTATTACTGTTTATGCAATGCTTAATTTGCGGTACTTAGAGAACTTTTAAAACTGAAGATATTTCTTCACATATCAGATCAACAGAATGGAAAACTTTGAATATACACTTGTGTTGGCAAGTTTTGGTGAATCATTTGCTCTGTAAAGTTTTTTGAGGTACAAACAGATAAAATTTCTATGGGGAGTCTAATTTGGTTTTATCTAAGAAAGTTATTTCTCCTTGTTACTACAAACATAGCTGGACGATTTATCCCTTTAAATACTAAGATTTATGCAAGGTGTCTTTATTTTTGAGAACAGGAAGTTGTGAAATGGAATTAATATCTCTTCACCTAGTGTACATTCCCTGTGGATTGTCATCAAGTACAAGTGTGCGCACACACACACACACGCACACACGCACACACACAAACAGAGTGAAAAGAATGTCAGGACATAGACAGATGTATTTTGTTCAAAAAGAGGGAGCTGAAAATACACAGAGGATACATCTCGAAGTATGGGAAATTAAAAACTAATCA
>NW_004524664.1:322351-324507 GCF_000260255.1 Octodon degus | reverse complement strand
TTTACCCTGGAACTATGTATAGTACCTTGTGGATCTTTTGTCAATATCAACCATCTTGGTGAGTCACGGCCATTGCTTGACCAATTTGCTCTCTGTGATAGCCTGAGATAATTTTTTCTCTCTAGACTCTCCTTAGGCACAGTGTACATAGTTGATCACTTTCCTTTGTGGCCCCATAATCTCCTTGATCAGAAAATTTGGGACACCACTGAGTCATGGGATGTCACAGCAGAGGTTCTCTTATGTCCTGAGTCTTCACTGACCTTGAAGGGATAGGTCCTAAATATTGGCTATCTTCTTAGCCCATCTGTCCATCTAATTTTTGATCTGAAAACTTTAGTTGTTAAACATCCAGAAGAAAAGCTTACTGTTATTATTATCCCATAACATAGGCAGTTAAGCTTAACATCACTATCTGTCTGAATATCACATGCCTTAGACATAAAATGGAATTGCGACTTTCCAACAACCATGGATAGTCTAAAATTTAAATCCCTATAGAATGTTGAAAAATTACAGATTTTTAACACAGAAATTTAGAAATCAAACCATATACAGCACCGTAGCAGTATAGCCCTGCTACATTTTGCTTTTCTTGTCTTTTGTTTATTTTTATTACCTTTTTTTAAACAAACATTTACTTTAAGAAGAGTATTGCAATACTTGATATGACATTAGAAGCCGTACACATATACCCCTGCCATATTTTCTAACTTCTCTCCTTTCTCTCTGTTGTTTAATCTTTAAGTTCTCTCTTTCCATTTAACTGTGTTATATCTTTCAATTTTTACTTCTTCCTTTGAGTTCTTACACTAGGGATGCTATACAATATTTACATATGTGGGTATAGTTTATTTCACTTATGAGTATAGGTTCAAGTTGCATCCACTTATCTATAAAGGCTTTGAATTTATTTTTCTTTATAGCTGAGTAATATTCCATTGTATGAAAACACCACATCTTTTTATCCATTCTATCTTTAAATAAGAATTTTGATATTTGACTCTGACAAATATTATGCATATGCAAAAATATAATTGAATTGAATACAACAGCATAAAAACAACTGTTAGGATTGACATGGTGGCACATAACTTTACTTCCAGCGTTCTGGGAAGCTGAGGTAAGAAGATTCCAAGTTTACCCAGCCAGGGAAACTTAGCAAAATTTATCAAGACCTTGTTTCAAAATGAAAAATAAAAAGGTTAAAGGGGGTCAGGGATATAGCTCAGTGGCACAGTGCCTGACTGGCAAGTTGAAGAACCTGAATTTGATTTCTGATGAAAAAAAACAAAACAAAACAGTAAAAGGGGATGTAGATGTAGCTCAGTGAAGAGCCCTTTGATTTATTCCTCAGTACTAAGGAAAACATAGGTTAAAATTGAAAAGATTAACACAAAAAAGAGTACAATATTTATATTTTTTATTAAATTAAGAAAAGTAAGACAAAAATTAGGCATCTTGTAGAGTTATTAATGATTATCCATAATTTAGAATTAATCCTCATCATTATGATACTAAAACTCTCATTAAATATATTGTCTTCACATAAATTTTCACTTTATTTTTTCTTTCCCAGAATTGAGTTGGTAGGTTGTAGTGTGGCTTTTTCTGGTCCAGTGTGTCCTTAAGAGTTTAGACAGATTTATTTTTACGTGAAATAAATGTGAAAACAGTATGCAGTATCTGATGTGTTCAGAAGCTATGATGAGCACGTGAAAAATTATATCTGATTGCTTTATTCAAAACGCGCAGAGTGGTCAAAGAGCTCATTGAAGAAAAGTAAAATAGAAACTGATTACAGTACAAGGCAGGTGTGCAAACAAATATCGCAACTGCATTTTAATGTCCCATTGCGATGGTTAGGTGCCACATTGCCCTTTTTTCACAGGTGGGTCAGCAATCCTCACTAATGCCTCCAAAGCGATGGGTTCTCCTGCGGGTCCCTGTTGGTAGAAGCTTTCACCATGACTCTTCCAGGCTCTGAGGTCCCACTTCTCTCCTAGGACAAACTGAAATGTCTGGTCTAGCATCAAGGGTTTTGATATTCCTCTGCCACCTTTGCCTCCATTTTACTGAAAGGATTCTAGGCTTTATGGACTCTATCCTTTACATAGATCTATACTGTTATATATGTTTTCTTTTTCTTTTTCCTT
>NW_004524664.1:321125-322146 GCF_000260255.1 Octodon degus | reverse complement strand
GATTACAGGCATGTGCAACCACGCCCCAACTCCATCCCTGGCTCAGTGTACCCCAGGGGGGTTTGTTTTCTTTTTGTGTCACTATTTGATGTATTTTCTATAGTTTTGAACTTTTAAGGATTTACCTTTTCTTCTCTTTTTCTATACTAACGTTTGCCTCTTCTTGTGCTTATCATGAGGTACTTTAACAAATTATTTGTCCCTTTTATCTTAACTTTTGCAGCATATAATATTGTTAGAACATCTCGACATTTTTCTAAAGATGATTGATGTGTTTTAAAGTAACTTTTAAGACAATTGTAAGACTCCTGAAAATTTCTCTCCTATTCTGTAACACTTTCCTCAGCTTGGGGAGCTAGAGAATATTACTGACTTAATGAGCTTCTTGACTACAAATATCAATTTATTTATTATTTTATGAGGTTTTGTATTTTATTATTATATATTTGTAGCATAGAATGATTGCATTCCTCTTGGAGACTTAGTATGTGTACATAACACATTAGTATCCTTGGTACACATACAAAAAACATGTACATAACACGTCTTTATTCCCTTCCCTTTGCCTTCATCCTTCTTCCAAAGTATCCATTAAAAATACAATGATTGATTTTGTGCTACTGGTAGAACATTAATTTGATATTAAACTTATGTATGTTTTAAAAATATGTGAAATATTATTTGAATTGCGATAACTTCCTCAAAGTGGGGAGGAAAGCTTTTATATCTATATAGTATCAGGAAATTATAGACTAACAAATGTAAAATATCTTACATTTTGTTATTTACATGTTTATAATAAATGTGTTTTTACTTGAAGAATATTTCATCAACAAAGTCTTCTACTTGACACCAAGGTTGCTAGGTTGTATGTTGTGAAAATTTGAATGCTTGAGAGAGGCCTGCAAGCCCTCATCGGCATAGCGACTTGGTGACAAATTTAGTGACTTGTAAGGTCCTGCAGTTGGTAAGTGTATTCATTTGCTCAAAGCTTTTTTCTATTAAAACATTTATAGTTTAA
>NW_004524664.1:305666-320059 GCF_000260255.1 Octodon degus | reverse complement strand
ATCACTAAGAGTCCAACCTGTGTAGTAAGACCCTGTAGACCCTATACTAAATTAAAAAAAAGTAATATATGAACACTATATGGCACCTCATTTATTTAGATATCCTTGCATATTTTTCTTTATACTTTGCATTTTCTTCTGTATTATAGTATAATCCCTGTCTCAAGAAGACCAAAAAAAGAATGAAATAATATTATATATGATCTTTGAATATAATATGGTATCCTTATGTGCTGAGGGTTGCACATCAGATATAGCGGAGAGGATTTGTTGCAAATCTAGAGAGCTCTTTAGTGTGTGACTAACATTCTAATAAATGCTAACTCCATAGATAAGAAATGTCTTGCAATATGGATAGTACATGATGCTAAATGTCACATGATCACAACTGGGTCAGTGGTTGTCTCTTGCTGAAGGATTGTGGGTATTCCTCTCCCAACAGCAAGATGTTGTGGAGGACATTTCACATGCAGAGGAGGAGAAAATGGCAAAAGAATCCTCCACTTCAAATTTGATTAGGAAGATGTGTAAAATGTGGGAAACTACAAAACTGTGTGGAAAGTTTCACGAAACAAGGCTGCAGCATTGTGAGCAGTGGATTTGTTTAACAACAATGTAATGTCTTATTTCTGTAAAATCCTCAAAAAAAAAGGCAAAAGCAAATGTTAATGGATAGTATTCTTAAAGCTACACACAATAAAAATATTCAATTAAACATCTCTCTTTTCTCCCTGATATTGGACTGGAAGGTTTTCAAAGGTGAATGTAAGTTAATATGCTTATTTTTCTTTATGCTTTGCATTTTCTTTTTTATTTTAGATTATATTACAATACAGTTATTGTACATGAATATTTTTGGATTGCAGAATGAATCATTTGAGTTTCTATTACTTCTTAAAAGGAAATTCACTTTGTTGTGTAAGTGCTTTGGATTACCAGCATGTTACACAAATGAATTATTCTTGCAAAACAAAGTTTTAATCTATCTCTGTTTCTTGCTAGATCTACTATGATTTTGAATAACAATAAAGACATGTCCAATTTGGTAAAGTTGGATCAATATAAACTTTTCAATCTGGCACACTCAGAATATAGAATATTTGTCTTTAAGGTTTGATCCATCCCCAGAATGAGTAACAGTTCGAGTTTTGGTGTTACAAAATCATGTCATCTTTTTGATCGATGTACTCCGTTAACAAATAAAATCTCAAGCAAACATTTATCATTTAACATTTAACATTTATGTAGCCCTCCAGGGTACATCTTTAAACCCCAAAAGCTCAGCCTCTATAGTATGATGGTCTCAATAAGTCTCTTTGTTCCATAACCTTAAAAACTAGCTGTGCATTGTCTACATACTGTGCCAATCATAGTGGAAAGGAAACAAGGGAAATTACTTTTATCTTTTGGCAGCATCAGCTTAATAAATTTAAATGGAAGAAATAATTTTCAGCTTTTTTCTGTAGTCATTAAAGCTGAAATTTTGATTGAAGTGGTTACCTTCAAGTCAATTTGACATTTCAACTACTCTCTTATGTAAATTTAATTATGCTCCTTTAGGTGAAGTGAACTTGCACTACTCTACTAAAGAATGAAATGACAAAGCTGGGCATGGTGGCACACGACAATAATCCAAGTACTCTGGAGGTTGAGGCAGGAGGATTGATGTGTGAGTTTGAGATCAGGGTGGGTGGCAAGGTGAATTGAAAGCCATCCTGAACTTCATAGTGAATCCATGTATCACAAAGATAAAAAAGAAAAAAAAAAAAGAATGAAATGATATTATACATTATCTTTGAAGAGATTATTCAGTAAATTAATGTGAAGTAACTATTAACAAGGTGAAGATGCATTTTTGCATATTGTGTCTTCTAAAAGCCACTAGAAAAGAATATGCAAATCCTGATACTGATTTGCTATGACTCACTTTATGTAATTGTATTTAATTTGCTTTTGCAGAAATGTACAAGGTGAGTAAAACTCCTTGAATTTGAGGTTTATGTTTTACGAAGCATTTTAGGGTTCAAAGCTACTCACTTATATAGATTCGTTATCACTATTGTGCCAAACACTTATTTTTTCTGATACTTGCTTATGCATAGAGACTTTGGGGGTTACAAGCTAAGACACAAAGTTTGAGCACAGGTTCATGCCCCTTTAAAGTGTATCTGCCATTCCAGCCCTATGGAAACACTTGTGCTTCGTGTTTTTGTTTACAAAGAGCTACCGTTTCGGCTTCTTATTGCTGCAGACCTGACTGTAATTTTTGAATCATTCCAAAATTCCTTCTACCTGAGAATATGTACACTATTACTTCCACTAAAATTGTACCTCTCAGGACATTTTATTGCTTCTAGCTAAAATAATAAAAAAGAGAAAGTATGTGTAGGTGTAAGAATAGAGGAAATATGTTCCACTTAACAAAGACCTCATCAAGAGCCTATTGGAAAGCAGTGATTACTTTTTAGTGAAAAGCTCTTTGCCAGGAGGAACAACTTGACCTATTGAACACAGAGGCATTTTTCACTCCTTGCCTTTTTCAGGAAAAGCAGTGCTATTTTTCCTTACATTCATTCTGGAAAAACACAGCAAGGACTCTATTCTCTTACAGTGTATCCTCAATGTACGAACTGGGTACGTTCAACATGTCAATCAGTTTGTGTCTTATCAAGCACATCAAAAATTTTCCTCTAGCCAAGGAGAAAATTCCATATTTTCTCATACAGTATTTTTTTTTTCTTTCTGAATGGCCCACTTCTGTCTTCCTCAACACTATCTCTGTCGTTTCTCTCTTGCTCATTTTATGCCAGATAATATTTCTACTGTTGGTTTTTGAGGTTTGTCATCTCAGTGCTTTCACTTGATTTCCTGATTGAAATTGTCTTACCAGACAAATAACTAGATAGGTTTGTTGCCAGTGTTTATACTTCAGCTTAAATGTTTCAATTTAAATAGGTCTTTATTCACTAAAATCATTCCCAGCATTCCCTCTTAATTATTAATGTCTTTGCACATTGTTGCATGTTTCTTATATCTCTAAATTCTATTATTACCTGTGTACATTTATTTGTCAGTTTTTTTCCTTCATTTACCAGACATTAAAATCCACACAAATTTAGACTACATCATATACAATGCTGTGGCATCGATGTCCAAAACAGAATCTCAACAGCCACAGAGTGAGAAATTAGAGAAGAATATCTGGTAATCGGAGCAACAAATTTGATCATAACAATACATAATATAGGAGCCAGGGAGGTAGCTCAGTAGGATAAGTGCTTGCCTAGCAAGTGCAGGGGCATGAGTTTATTCCCAGTTCTGAAAAAAAACCATAATATAACAAAAAATGATAGTTAATTTTCTATTCTTGATTTGAAATTCTGTACCATTTTTATTTTGCTTTGTTTTTGTCTTTGCTTTTGGTTTTGTTTTTTCCTCTTGAAAGTTGAAAAAAGCAATAAAAATTGTATCTTACAATTGCTTTTCCTGATGAAAAGAAAAGAAAGAGCCATTCTTAAAACTGCTAAAAATTAGATGAATAAAGATTCATCAATCTTCTGAAGTTTTTTATGGTTCTCTTTAGTTTTAAGTTCCTTGATATCCCTAAATCTTTTTAAAAACACATTATGCATTGGCTATAATGATGGGATGTGCTTCTGTTGGAGCACTGGTCCATGGTTGCAGGTTTTGTCTGATAACCACCTTCAGGGAATGGCCACTTTGGCTTCCATCCATGGAACAAGTAGTAAGAGGAATCAGTTTCACTTTTGAGGCTGGTCATGAAGAAAAGGAGCTGGATGGAGGGCGGTTCTCCCATCTGTTCACGCCACATTAGACAGTGAGAAGAGAAGCAGGTTGCCAGGCACTTGTAGCAAGCTCTTCTGTAGAGGCTGAAAATGTTTCCCAAATCTTCCAGCAGTTGGTTGGCTTGTGTTTCTTTTCAATAGATACTGCTCTCTTGGATCCGTGTTTATTGACTACTTTTCTGTATTGATCTATGTGAATAAGATGCAGAATAGAAGGCAAATCAAAGCTGCTTTTTAAATATCCCATTTTAAAAATTAAGGCTCTCATCGTTGGTGGGCTTAGAAATATAATAATATCTGACACAATTAAAGCTAATTAAAAACTGGGAAATAAAACAATGATAGTTCATTGTGGTTTGATAATTCATCAGAATGTATAGTTAGAGAATAAGTTAAAGTGGTCAAAGGAGTGAAGAGTAGGTCTTAGCTCCTGTGTATATTTTCTATTGGTTGAAGGAAGTTTATTACCCTTACAATGTAAACTTTCAATGCTTTCCAGGTCTCTGTTAGGCTCTCCTCTATGAATTATTTTAGATTGATATCACTTTCACTTGTATTATTACCTAAATTTGTGCACCTTTTGAGATTCAGCTATTATATTCTTCTTCTTTTTGATCATCCTTCATTGCAGAACCTGGGAAATTTCAAGGATTTAATCACCTCTACAGTGTGACTCATATCCATAGTTTCTGACCTCAGCTCCAGCTTTGCCTTCTATGTATTTTTTTCCTTTTTAATGAGTATTATTTATTCTAAAAGATTATCTACCCATACTTTTAATTTTTATAACCTCAAATAAAAGAAACCCATTTTGAGCCCTAATATGTATGAGTAGACCTGTCTACTGTTCCCAGGTTATAACCGCCTACCCTCACTAGGACCAGCCTGACAATACCTAGTTTACAAAGAGATTATTAATATATACATTGAGTTTATCATTACTTAGTTCAGTAATGAACTATGATGAATAATTACCAGAGCCAAATTCCAACACAATTATTTTTCTACAAGTATATTAGTTTGTAAGATTAAGCTCATATTTTTCTTTTATGTTCTTTGATCTATAAGCATCAAAAATATAAAATTATAAACAATAGTTAATAAATGATTGTTATTTTAAAACCCACAAACCAATGAACCAGTCAAATAAAAATCCTTGAATGCTATTTAAACAGTATTATTTGCATTATATGACATCTCCCAGCTATTACTTTATAGAATATTTTGGTTTTGAAATATTTATGCTCTAAAAATTCTAGGAGTACTTGATAAACAATACTAAACAGGCTTGCAGGGCTACTAGTAAATCTGGTTAACTCTCGTCCAGCATTGCTTTACTACTTGGCAGCAAATTTGGTAAAAGTGCTTACCCCAACATGTCAAACTCTGTCTTACTGGTCTGGCATAACACATAAGGAGAATAAATGAGTGAGCTCTAATGATCTGTTTTCTGGTATCTCTGCCTCAGTTATATTTATATATCACTTCTATTTTAGCATCAATTGGTTCAGATTTTTGTATTTAACTTAAACATTCATTAAATTTTCAAAAAAATAGTATGTCTGCACAGTATTATTTTACTTTATTTTTTAAATTTAGAATACTAAAATCTACCCTATGTAAGTTTCTTTTTGCCTAATATCAAGGTTGATATCTTTCTAGCTTTATGTTCCTAATTTTAACACTTGAGTAGAAGATGGTGTTCCTAGGAAAAGAAGAACATATTTTCTTACATTTTCAATCTCAGGTTTTTTCTTACTAGCTGTTTCTCTCATTTATTCTCTTGTCAGAGAGCAGTGTCTCACTTTCATTTTCTCATGAGAATCTGTCACTGTCCCGCCAATTTGCAGGCTCCACATGATGCATCTTGTAAGTAGCAAGCAGCTTTCTGAAGTGAACAATCTCATTTAGATTAATTGGTTACTTTTTAATGGAGAAAATCTTAGTGATTCACAGACATGCATAACAGTCAAAATGGACATCAAATAGGTAACAATGAAATCTGATGGTGTACAATTTTCAAGAAGTATTTATTTAGGTCATATAGTAAATATATATTAAGACTATCTAGAGAAATAATGAAAGAGGCAGTCATTCTAATTTTTTTGGTCCATGCCTGAAAAATCAATATATCAAGGTCTTATGGCATTCTTACCTACATATACTATCAAAACTCTATTAGCTAGATATTGAGCAAATTCTGAGATCAAATATGTTAAATAAATGTTTTCTTTCATTTTTTTCTTCATTGTAAAGAGAGTCTTTGAAAATTTGACAGAATAATATGAACTTTCTCTTCTCTGACTTTATAAACAGTAATTGCTATTCATAAGATAGTAAAATTTTGATAAGATAGAGTTATTTATATTTGTTTAGACTTATCAAAAATTAAAGCCTCAGATACTCTGTTTAGTTGGATTAATATCCAAATATTCATCCAACCATTCAGAAATTCTTTCTTATACACATTGTTTCTTCCCAACATGGTACTATAAGATTTTAATGGACATGAAATAGTAAATAAGACAATGAAAATTTTTATATTTGCCAAACATATTTTAGAGATGAAGAAATACAATAAAGAAGTAAGCAGGTGCAAGGAAATACTTAAATAGTTGTTCCTTGAGGTGAGTTCCATGAGGCAAATCTCTATTTGGCATCAGAAGGTAGCTCTTTTACAATTTGATATATTAGCTGAGGCCTGATGACTAAGGAGAATTGAGGCATGGTGCTTTGGGGAGAAACGAACAGAATGTGTAGAAGTGTTAAAAAGAATGTGTGGGCCATCTGAAGGCCAAGGTGAAGACCAGATGAGATGGCCAGGCAGGAAGCAATGAGAAACAAAACTGAGTGCTGGATGCATGGTAGGAGCCCAGAGAACAAAGACTTTCAGGCCCGAAGAACTTTCCCAGGAAATCCCAGGACATAGTTCCTAGGGAAGCAAGTATTATGGATGCCTTTATGTTCATGTGTATGGAAGGGACGTACAGAAGAGACAACTTAAGTATTAAGTGTTTTCATGTAGCACCAAAGCCATTTCAATGCACTGCTTCTGTGAGGATCACATATGAGCTGGAACTTGAGCTATTTCCATGAAGTTTGGATCGTAAGGACTCAAAAACTACAACTGAAACCCTTTGCAATGATCAAGCACAGTGCAGAAATTTATGTTGCTATTATGAAGCTCCTATTTTTTATTGAAAGAGTTCACATTGGATTGTTTTAAAAAGGGAAAAAACAGTAATAATACAGAATTTGTAAACAAGATGATAGGCTATTAACAGTAGTCATTATAATGTATATTATCATCTTCAAAGTAGTTGCTCAGATTACTGATATAGATATGCAAAATTCATCAAACGATATAGGCACTGTTACTTTCAATGAACTGATATAAGTTTTAGTACAATTACCTTAGTTAATATATAATATAATATATATTTCCCTTCATTCTTTTATCCTTTCCGCTAGTGCAGTTGTTGTTTCCCTTTGAGCTGTTTGCTTCCTTTCATAATATCTATTTTACCTTTTGTATCTTATTTACTCTTTCAGATTCTTACACTAGGGAAAAAGATGATGTTTTCACATGTGATTCTGATTTATTTCACTTGTGAGTATGGTCTCTTGTTTCATCAACCTACCTATAAAATCCTTGAGTTTATCCTTCTTTATAGCTGAGTAGTACAATACTAAATAAAAAACACCATGTAATTTTTATCTGTTCCTCAATTGATGAGCATTTGGGTTGTTTCCAAGATTGAGCTATGACAAGTTATGCTTCTATAAATATGGGTGCACATATATCACTTGAGTGTGATGTTTTCAATTCCACTGTAAAACCACCCAGGATGGAGATAGCTGGGTCGAATGAGACCTATAATCCTAGTTTCTTAAGGAATCTCCACACTGATTTCCACAGTGGTTGTATCAGCCTACAGTCCACCAACAGTGGGAAAGTTTCATTTTTCACCATATCCAACAATATTTATTGCTATTGGCTGACTTTTTAAATCATAGCCATTCTTTAATGAGCCATTTAATCTCATTAAATGTCAGTGTTTTAATTTGCGTTTCTTGAAGGCAAATTATGTTGACTATTTTTTCATATATTTATTTTCCATTTGTATTTCTTCATCTGTATTTATTTCAGGTGCCAATTTTTTAATTGGGTCTTAGAATTTGGGAGTCTGGATTTTATTCAGTTCTGTATATGTTCTAGATAGAAGTCATTTGTTTTAGGAACAGTTGGCTATTTTTTCCCAACTCCTGGATTTTTTCATTCATTTGGTGATTAAGATGAGATTCAAGTTGTTGAATGTTCGAAGTACTTCCTGTGCCATCTGTGTTTTATTCATGAACTCTCTGCCTGTACCTATGTCTTTAAAATTTAAACCTAATTTCTCTTCCAGCATATTTTGTGTTTCTGTTTTAATAGTTAGATAGATCTGTGATCTATTTTGACTTTAGGTTGGTACATGATGATAGACATAGATCTAGTTTCAGTATCAGGCATGGAGAAAGCCAATTTTTGCAGCATCTTTATTAAAAAGGCTATCTTTCTTCCAGCAAAAATGTTTGGCCTCTTTGTCAAAGATAAGGTGGTTGGATGTATTGTAGTTGTGTCTGCATCTTCTAATCTGTCAGATTGATTCTGTTTTGCTTGTTTATTTATTTGTTTATTTATGCCAGTGCAATGATGATTTCATCATTTCTTCAGCTTTGTAGTAAGATTTTAACTCAGGGATATTATGGCTCCTACTCTGTCTTTCTTACCCAGGGTTGCCTTTGCGATCCTAGGAATCTTCTGCTCCCAGAATAAATTTTATGAATGTTTTCTCTACATCTCTGATATATGTTAATATCTTGTTCCTGATTTTGTAGTGAAAGCTTCCATTTTTTCTCCTTCTCTTTGACATTTTGTATAGCACTGTCCTCTGACCTTTGGTGTAGAGCTTTGGTGCAGTTATAAGCTTAGCACTTACTGAAATTCTTACCCAAGAGAGATTATATGGTTAAAGCAGTTATAGTTTTGTATGTATAGAACTACAATTAGGAACACCAATAATGGGTAGAGATATTTAGCAGTTAACAAAATGTTGTAAATAATGGGTTCATATTTTAGACAGTAAGAGCAAGTATTATGTCTCTATGGCTAAGCAGATATTAAATTGGGAATTTATATTTAAATTAGTTCCCCTAAATTCTGTCTGATCACCTCCCCTTGATGTACCTGAGGTCTTCCAGACAGACTAGTTTGTCTTGGTTACCTTTTTCCCCCTTCTCTCAGTCAAGACAGAAAGAGGGAGGATACTCTCATGGATCTGGGTCTAGCAAAGTGTCTCAGCTTACTGGGTCCAGATCTACAAAGTTTCAGCTCATCCCAATGTTCCTGGCTTGGGTCTGGCTGCTGTGTTTAGCTTCTTCCTGCTGCATTCCTTGGAAGTGAACCTACTGTTTCTCTGTCAAGATGTTCTGCTCCTGGATTAGATCGGAGGTTCTGACCACTAGCCTCTCTGCAGGGACTTCAGCTGGAGTGTTTCACTCCAGGCCTGTATTCTGATTTGTACTAACAGTGTTTAGACAAGATATGTCTGAATCTTGTACTAGGAATAATTACTATGAAGACAATAATATGCAATGTATTAATTATTTTAACTGCCCTACTAACCTGTCTTGAAACTGTCTCATTGCTATTTCTTTCTCAATAAATGAAAAAGAAATGGTATACACTTAGAAGGTGAAAACAAAGAAAAGAATTAAGGAAAAGAAAAGAAAGAAAGCTTCCAGTCTTTGGCTATTTAGGATGATGTTACTTTTGCTTTATCATAGAAAACTTTTATCAATTTGCTATACTGACTTTTCCAGTTTTCCGTAGGACATTTATCATGAAAGGATTTTGGAATTTATCAAAAACTTTTCCCGTATCTACTTTGATGATCATGTGTTTTTCTCTTTGGCTTCATTAATATGATGCAGTACAATTATTGACTTGCATAAATTGAACCATCCCTGCATTCCTGGGATTAATCTCACTTGGTCATGGTGTATAACCTTCTTGATGATTTGTTATATTCTATTTTCTACTATTTTATTGAATATTTTTGCTTTTAGTTTCATTAGAGGGATTGGCCTGTAGTTCTCTTTTTTTTTGTTGGGTCTTTCTCTAGGTTTGGTATCAGAGTAACACTTACAACCACAGTTATGATATCTTAGCTACAGTAGTACAATTAGTATTCACGATAGAATCAAGAACAATTTAGAAATTGGCACACAGTGGTAATGATTGGTTTTGTACTTTATAGCATAGCAGCAAAATCTATCATTACATAGCAGAACCAAGTGTAAATTAGAAATTTGTATGCAAAGTGTTTCCCCATTAGGCTGGACTTATCCTGTTGTGTGGACATTTAGGAATGATGGTGCATAAGAGAAAGATGACTCAAAAGCAAGTAGAAGCAATGCTGGAGAGTAAAGGATAGTTACCTTAAGTTTAGATGAATAGAGAAAGGGTAAGAAAAGAAAAAATAAAGTAGTATTTGAAGGATTATCTGATCTTGGTCTCTGGGTATAGATGAAGGATTAGAACAAAAAAAATAAAGAGGGTAAAAACTGAAAAATTAAAAGAAAAGGAAGTTGTCAAGCAAGAAAAAATAAACAAACATTATAGAATAAAATAAAATCATATTGAAAAAAGCATGTAGTCCCATCCACCTGTGTATATCCCATGTGTCTTTATTCCCAAGCACACACTGGTTCATCTATTGTGTGGCTGTTGATCCCCTCTGCCTGCTACTTACGTGTAAACGGATGGGTCTAGTACCTGGTTTCCTCAAGAGGAGCCAGTTGATAAGTCTTGGACACTTCCCATTATGGTTACTTAGCTCACAGTGTGGGGGATGGACCCACACTGGACTAGTTAAGTATAAGAATGCAAGTTATTTTTAGGGTTTAGAGTGGTGCATTTTAAGAGTTTAATTTAAAGAAAATAATAATGATAGGCAGCATTTTGAAAATGAGACTTTTTATGAAGGCAAGGCTCTCTCTCTCTTTCTCTCAAATAATTGATTGCATTTTATATTCAATAAATAAGCTTTAATATATGAGTAAATGTCATCTATCAATAAGAGGTGATGTCTGTCTCCCTATAATGCCTTTCTTTGTCCTCAGCAGTGGTGGTGTTCTTGAACTGCCTTAGGGCACTCATAGCACCATGATTCAACTTCCCTAAAGGCTGTGCTGTAAGTGTATACACAATCATGGTTTAGGTTTGGCATCTCTGAAAACAGCTGAGACTAAATTTACTAACTGGTGGTTATGTCATAATGTCCAAGGGAATGAGAAGTATGGTAGATAGAAATTATGTTTATTGCTATTGTCAAGCCTCTGGCTCAAAAGCCTGTTATTACAGATCACCAGATGTCGACTACTCTTATCAAATGTTGCTCTAAAATTTCAAACACAAAGGAAAGGAAATCCTTTTAGACTATTGAAACTTTGTTCTGGGATTAATTGGAAATGACTTTTCACATTCTTTCAAAACAAATATACTTAGTAAGAGGCTAGAATATCAGACTAGTTATCCATTGGATATGTTTTTCCCTCCTGACTCTATTTATTAAAACAAAAGAAAGAAATGCAGCAAGAGACTGATACAATCCCATATTCTATTCTATTTTTTCTTTTCCTTTTTTTCTTTCTTTTCTTCTCTTTCCTTGTCACAGTTAATAATATATAAACATTATAGTTCTATAATCAATTTGCATTTTCCATATTTAGTGGGATAAGCAAGAAATTAGCAATTTAATTTACAGCTATAATCTTGTGCTGTGTTTACATGTCATTGTCAGAGGTAAAGACTGTACATCATTATTCAATTTACTCAAATAAATTCTGTAGAGACATTTTCTGACCTAAATAGCAAATCACAAAGGACAACTAGCTAGTGAATTAAAGTGGCGATTAAAATGGGCCCAAGATATTGGGATAAGGATCAATGTGCTTCAATTAGATAGACCTTAAGGAATCAGAAAATTAAGTGGAAGATCTAAATATAGGATATCTGGCATCAAATGTTGCAAAGTATTTACTTTCTTCTCTTCATATTTCCTCTCTTCTCTTCTCATCAGCGCCACTCTTGCAGAAGCTAGGTGATAGACTGTTCTTCCATAATTCTGTCTCTCTTCAAAGTCCACATCATATACAGCAAATTAAAAATAAATACATGCTATCTTTTTCTTTACTTTAAATGCCCATTCTCTTTGTCATGAACTCTTTTCCTGTATAAACTTCATTGCAGTTCCCTATACCATCTAACTTCTAAGAGCTATTGTTATCCTTTTCTCCTCATGCAAGTTTTGACAATCATAGCACTTTATTACACTGTACTGTACTTCTGTAATGATCTACATGTCCTTATAATGAGTTGTTTTTTGAAGAGATGCAATAGTAGCTAATATGCTTACTGTTATATAGTGTATGTCCGGCAATTGTTTAGCTTGTGCTAGTACTAATCAGTATTTGTTTGATTAAATTTTTAATGATTTAGCTTTAGAAAATTAAGAGAACACAAAATACAAAAAGAAATATTGTTAATGCAATTATTGAAATTCTTTGTTAAACAACTTATGTACCTATAGTAAGATTGGAGAAATAAGTTCCTGTGTTTGACATAACAGTAGATGATAATAGAGAAAGATAATGCATCTATGTTTCAAAAGAAAGCTAGAAAAGTGCTGTCGAAAATTTTTACCACAAAAATATGAACACTGAGGATATAAATATGTTTACTCAAACTTGAACTTTATACAGTATGGATATGTGCCAAATATCACACTGTAAAACAAAACTATGTATAATTGATGTTTCAATTAAAAATAAATTCATTATATTTTAAAAATCCTGTATATCTAGTTTTTTGTTTTTTTTTTTTTTTATACTGGGGATTGAACTCAGGACCTTGTGCTTGCCAGGCAGGCACTTAAACCATTGAGCTATCTCCCCAGCTAAAATCCTGTATATCTCTATATATTTTCCATGTGAATAGATAGAGTAAGTTCATTGTCATACTATCATATATTTTTCTTTTTTTGGTGTTGGAAATCAAACTCAGAACCTCACTCTTGCTAAACAGCCTTGTACCACTGAGCTAAATCCCCAGCCTCCACATATTTTTGATTGAATGTTTTTCTTTGAATTTATAATTTTCTTTACTAAAGATTACAAGAGTTTTAGTGTTAATTATTATCTGTTTCTTCAGGTATTTATTTTTTCTTTCTCCCATTTTTTTATTGCTTTTTCCTTTCAGTTACTAGTCTCTCTCTCTCTCTCTCTCTCTCTCTCTCTCTCTCTCTCTCTCTCTCCCCTTTCTTTCCCTCCCTTCCGACTTTTTCTTTCTCTGTCTCCCTATCCCCTTCACCTTCTACCTCTCCCCCTTTTCTCTCTCTTACAAACAATAATTGAGGGATAATTTTCTTTCCAATTTTTTTTATTGATCTATTGTTTCTTGTGTATTCTCTTTTATCACATGTTTGAAGTATGTGATATTTACATGTACCTTAGGGAGTAGGTACATGTAGCTATCATGACTATTTTTGCTCTCCTTTCCCATCAAACCTGCCTTCCTTCCTCTCTTCAGAACCCCTTTCCTCATTTTCTTTATCATTGTTGTTATTATTTTCAGTTTGTCTTCATGACTTACAATGTTCATATGCACTTCATGTATTTTAAGTCTTTTAGTCCTTCCTCCACCCTGAATTATGTTTTCAAGATGTACCCATTTTCCTATAACTATCTTGAGTTTATTCTTTATAGCTGAGAAGAATTTTACCATGAATAAATAATGCACTTTCTTTATCCACTCACTTATTGATGGGCATAAAGGATGCTTGCTAGTGTGAATTGTTACTATAAACAATGGAATGCATGTATAATTGTAAAATGAAGGCATTACCTCTTTTGTGAAGATAAATAGAAAGAGAATAGCTGAATTAAACAGAAGTTCTATTTGCAGTTTTTATTGTTTGATAAATCTTTATAGTGACTTCAATGATGGTTATAGCAGCTTATCTACACCAGAAATATGGAAGGTTATTTTTTCTGCAACCATTCCAATATTTTGTGTTTTGTTTCTTAATTATTGCCATTTTTTCTGCCCTAAGATGAAATCTTAGTAGTCTTTTGTTGCTATTTTGTAGGGTTTTTTTGGGGGGGTGCAGGATCTCACTATATAGTTAAGACTGCCCCTAAACTCACTATAGAGTCCAGGCTGGCCTCAAACTTCTGGCAATCCTTTTGCCTCAGCATTCCACGTGCTGAGATTATAGACATACACCATCAAACCCAGCCTTAGTGTTGTTTTAATATGTATTTCTCTAATAACCAGGGATATTTAATTTTTTTCATATGTTTATTGGCTGTTTGAACTTCTATTGAGAAGTTTCTATTCATTTCACTTGCTCATTTTTGGTTTTTATTTTCCTTCCTTCCTTCTTTTCTTCTTTCTTTCTTTCTTTCCTTCCTTCCTTCCTTACCTCCCTCCCTCCATCCCTCCCTCCCTCTCTCCCTTCTTTCCTTCCTTCCTTCCATCCC
>NW_004524664.1:304728-305566 GCF_000260255.1 Octodon degus | reverse complement strand
GAGCCTATATCCATTGCAGCACTGTTCAGAACACCAAGAGATGGAAACAGTAATCATGAACTGAGAAATGAAGGTCATTCAGTCTATTTTTATTAATCAAAATGCCAGCAACAATAATTTACAAGAAATGTTGGTTAATAATTATGGTGAAGTGTCTCACATGATTATCAAACTACATTTATTCCTCTGTATGATAAATATATAGCTATATTTTTAAATTACAATAATGAAAATAATACAGAAGAAACCACATGAAAGACTTGCACAGAGTAGGCAGAGACCACTGAAGTCCTGTTGATGCATGTCCTCTCTACTATCTCTGCCAGGAAAGCTAATTCAGTTAACCTGGTAGCACCAGGAGCTAAAGAAAAAGCGAGAAACATAGAAGCTCAGCGATGAGAGGATGCTGCTGAAGAACACAGTGTAAGACAGGTTAAAATTGTAGCTTTATTGTCATCCATTACCAGGGTAGTATCCTCCTCAGTTGATTTCAAGTAAAAAATATAGACTTGCAATTATTTGTGAAAAAGTTTGAGAGATAGTAAATGCTTTCATAAGAGATAACAGACTATTCTTAGAATGTATTGCCTAACTTGACTTTTGTGCTCTCTGTGTTAAGCTATGCTCACAACCTATCACACCTTTAAAAAAATTGATCAGATTATTTTATATAAAGAGTTTATTTCTTGACTTTCCATAGTAATGATTTAGTTTAATTTTATCATTTAAGCAAAATAAAAATATTTAAAACTAAAAATGATATCTTAATACTATAATTACATGAGCCTTTGGGAAGTATTTTCTTAATTGTTAAACTATAGATAAATTTTATTTTTTA
>NW_004524664.1:301337-304469 GCF_000260255.1 Octodon degus | reverse complement strand
TTCTCCTTCTCCTTCTCCTTCTCTTCTTCTTCTTCCAGAACCAGGGATTGAACTCAGGCTCTTTTCAGGAAAGTGCTTTTTACACCGAGCCACCTCCTCAGCTCCTAGAGTTCCATCTTATATAAATCTGAAATCTGAAAATTTTTTCCATTCTGTAGGCTGTCTCTTCACTTTGTTGATTGTTTCCTTTGATATATAGAGATTGTTTGATATATAGATCGTTTCCTTTTATATATATATAAATTTTATGTAATTTTATTTACTGATTCTTATTTTATTTCCTGTCCTATTGGAGTTTCTCTTTAGAAATTTATAGCCTACAATGAGTTCAAGAGTTTTGCCTACCATATGTTCAAGTAGGAAAAATAGTGCTTCTGTTTTAATATTTTGATCCTACCTTCATTTTGATTTAAACTTAATACATGTTGGAAGATATGGATGCAAAATATTCTGTATATAGATAGCTTTCCCCCACCATTTATTAAATGGGTAACTTTCCTCCAACTACGTTTAAGGTCCCTTTGTCAAATATCACATGGTTGAATGTGTCTAAAGCTTCCATATCCTTTCATATTTTCTATTCTGTTCAATTGATTTACCTATCTTTTTTCTGTATATTACTATGTTATTTTATTTTCCCTGTGGCTTTCTTGTAAAAATTGAGATAAGATATTGTGATATCTCCTACTTTGTTCTAGCTGTCCAGAATTTCTTTTGTTTGTGAGGGTCTTTTCTACTTCCATATAAATTTTAAGATTGTTCTGTGAGGAGTGCTGTAGGTATTTTGATTTGAATTAGGTTATATCTATGGGTCACCTTTTAAAGTATAGCTATTTGGACTATATTGATTCTGCCTATCTAGGAAAGGGAGATATCATTGTATCTCTTGATGTCTTTGATTTTTTTTTCCCCAGAGTATTTTACTTTTCACCCCCAGAGATTTTACTTTTCACTGTAGAGGTCTTTCACTTCCTTGGTTCAGTTAATTTGTAGGAAACTTTGCTTGATGTTATTTGAACTGTAATTTCTCTTCTAATTTTCTGTATATTTTTAGAATTATATAGTTTTTCTTCACATTTTAGTTTTATCTTTCCACTCGCAAATTATCAGGAAGAGTGTTTTTGACTTTTGCTCCTGTTCAACCATATAGTCTTTGATTCTTCATCATAGGGATTGAGAAATAGTGTTACTCCTAAAGTGTGGTACAGGGCTACAGGATAAATCCTGAGGCTACTTGACTGACCTTATCAGATACAAAGTTATATTTCTTGTTATATAGGTCATGCTTTATCTTGGTCTTAACCATCCAGCAGAAAATCATAAAAATGAGGTATATAAAGTAAAGCCATATTAATATGATGAGCTGTAAATGTCTCAAGTCAATAATTTTGAGGATAACCCACTAATATTATAGACTGCTAGACAGAGTTGGCTTGTTTTGCTGAATTCAAACACCTGTAGTATTTAGATGCCAATAGAATATCTACCTCTGACAGGACACAAAAAAAGGGGGGATACAAAGGAAAGATAATTTTGTATTTATATGTACATAATAGTTAGGATAAATATAAAGCTTCTTTTGTTTAATTCAATGAGAATAAAGAGGTGTACTAATAGTGTTTGGACAGGAAATCCTGTCTGCTTCTTGTACTATGGATAATCACTAAGAAGATAACAATGTACAATGTATTGATTATCGAAACTGTCCTACTAAACAGCTTTGAAACTGTCTCATTCATATTTGTTTCTCAATTAAATTAAAAGAGAGAATAACTATTTGTTATACAATTTAGCCAAACACAGTTTCAGTAATCTGAAAATCTTCTGCTTATATAAATTGCAAATGAAACCTTCAATTCCCCAAATTGCATGCTCCCATAGTTTCCTCATCCTAATTTATATCTTACAAATTCAGGTGTCTGGAAATAAATGCCTCTTCCACTTCATTTTTCATTAATTGTGACCTTCATAGTGCATAGCTGAGATTTCATAGTGGTGGCTGGACAGAGGTGGCATCTTCTGCAAGTGACTTCTGCTTATCAGGGGCTGCTTAAAATAGGGAAGGGCTTTGAGACCAGAATCAATGGTTGGGTTACTGAAATTTCAGACAGTCTTTCTGAGGAATTTCAGACATTATATCCCTCATGAGATTTAGAAGTTTTTAAAAACTTTTTCAGATTCTTTATAGTTCTTCATGCTTTTGTAGATACAAGATAAAACTTTCTGTGTAACTTAAATATTTTTCTAAAATCTTTACCATTTTCTATTTATCCTATGATTTTTCTGTCTGAAGCTCACAGCTTGCTGAATGCAAAAATCCAGGAGATACACACCTGTGTAAATGTCCAAGTAATTTCACTCACATCAGTGGTGTACATACTTAACAAGATTTTTTTCACATTTTTGTTTACAGAATTTTTCTGTCATTTCAGACTCAAAAGTATGATTTTTAAATAATATAAAGTGATAAATTTGAGATAAGTAGTTGAATTATATAGCTAAGAAGAATTTGTTTTAGTGTATTAATTATTGAAAATGTCCTATGAATCAGCTTGGAAACTGTCTCACTGAAAAAAAAAAAAGAAAAAAGAAAGAATTTGTTAGAGCAAGTTAACTTTTTGAATATTTCAAGAAAATAAAGGTTTGAAAACTATAAAATTACAAAAAAACTCATGTTAGTAGGGAAGTTTAACAGATATCTTTGTATTATATTTCTTAATAAAACAAAATAAAAAATCAGATGATATATTAAATTGGAAAATTTTGCAGGAAGAATGGATATCCACACAAAGAAGAATGGATCTAGACCCTTTCTCTCCAGTTACAAAAATCAACTCAAAATGTATTAAAAAGTTGATTGCAAAACTCAAGGAAATGAGATACTAAATAAAAGCATAGGCAATTCTTGAGACATTGTAACATGTAAGGACTTTGGGAAAAGACTCCAAAATCATAGAAAACAAAAGAAACAAAAGATAGTATTACATCAGTTGGAACAGTTTTGCACAGTAAAGGAAACAATCATGGAAGTGAAGAGACAGCCTACAGAATAGGAAAAAAATATTTACAAACCATGCAATTGGTAGTTTTTTTATTATTTTTATTATTTTATTTTTAATAGATTGCATATTG
>NW_004524664.1:298909-301237 GCF_000260255.1 Octodon degus | reverse complement strand
CTTTAGTCTGCTGAGCTATCTGTCTAGCCCTATAGTAAAAATTCTAAAGCATAATGCACCCTATTTTCCAAATAAGTTTAAAGATTTTCACCCAGAAACATCATAATAAATCTCTCAAAATGACAGCATCATTTCAAGATATGTGCTAATTATTTTTTCTGTGGTGTTCTGGGCTTTCAGAGATGGTTTGGAAATACTAGTTTCATTTTGAAGAAGAAAACTTAAGTGAATTACTCGTCATGATGAACTCTAAATTTGATATGATGTTTTTTGTGGTTTATTTTTAAATGTTTTCTCACTTGATATGATGTATTTTGTAGTTTATTTTTAAATGTTTTCTCAGTGTCATACTATGATAATTCAGTATTGTTGGTCAGTTTGGCTTTTGTGTCTGAATGTGACATTGAGTACTACTTCTCCTTGACAGGTTATACGATGTCACTAAATACCCAGAAAAATAACACACAGATTATGTGTAAAGATTTTCAGGAAATAAAGCAATTGTACACTAGGTGTTCAATAATAGAAAATGAGAAAAACAACAACAAAAAAATCATAAAATTCACCTGAAGTTGAGCTTCTATACCTTCTTCATTTAACTTAGAAGACTTTCTTTCTTTCTCTTTAAAAAAGTGTTTAGTGTCAAATCGTGCTCTTATCCAGTGGCTCAGTTATGAAATGTTCTCTTTTTTAAGATATAAAATCAATTCAATGAAGTGGAGGTAAATGAAAAAAGATTCTTAACATTGATCTCATACCCTTTTGGGTATGTAATAGATGGCTTTAATGTAATGGCAGTGTCATCCTTTCCAGAGAAATGTATCTCTTTAATATTGATATATTTTAAAATTCTACCAGTATGGATTTAATCCAGAGATTTGCTATTCTATTATTTATTTATTTGATACAGGGTCTCTATACAGTGGGAATCAAACTCAAGTCCTTGCTCTTGCCAAGCAGATGCTTAGACTGCTGAGCTATCTCTCCAACACTGCAGTTCTATTGTTTACTTTAAAAAATGCTTACTATTATAGAGGAACAACATATAAAATTTTTAATACAAGAAATTGCAAAATACCTACAGATTCTTTGAAGTGACACATAATATGTTCTATAAGGTTTATAATCAGGAAAAGTGGTAAGTATTAGAAACAGTATTCTGTTATTATTGATATTTTCTTTCAATCAAATAGAAATGGAAGATATAAATAATTGTATTCTAAATTGTCTCTATCAGTGAGTAATATATTTGAGAACTTGAATGTTGGTTTATCTAGAATAGATAGTTTTTACCATGTGGCAATTGGATACTCTTAAAATCACAATATACAGGTTTAAGATTATACAAATTATACATAACTGTTATTTTTAAAAAGATTTATTCTTATTTAGAAGGTTTTTTTTTTTTTTTTTTTTGCTTTGAATGCCTTCAGGGCATGATTGGCTGGCCTGAGTTGTGGGGATTGAACCACAGCAACCTGAGCCTGACTGCTTTGTTGAAGCAGCCACTTAAAGAACTGAGCTAAGGGGCAGGCCCTCCTTATTTAGCAAGCATAGAATGCTTATCAGATAGTATGATTTTGTATTATTTTATTTGACTCAAAATTAAGAAAACTTTAATAGCCCCATTTTACAAATTTAGTTCTGTGGAAGATCTCATTGATGTTAACATTAACTATTGTTTGAAGTGTGGAGGTTGTCTTAGTTACTCTTCTCTCTTTGCTGGGACAAACACCCAACACCAAAAATGGAGGAAGGAAGGGTTTATTTAGCTCACAGTTACTAGAGGTTTCAGCCCATATTCGGCTGGCTACAAGGCAAAATGGAACATGGCAAAGAGCAACCTTCCATGGAGGTGGCAAACAGCAGAGTAGCCAAGGGAGGAATAGCAGCAACAATGGCAACAGAGAGGAAGTCTGTTTCTCTGTCTCTCTTATGTTACATTCAGGCTATCCACAGCCATGCTGGGTGTAGCACTCACATCCATAATCCCAGCAGTACTAAGACCCATAATCCCAGTGGATCATGAGTTAATCTCAAACTCTAGAGGTCCCTGCCCCATAACTGCATGAGGCTTTGGGGGGACAACTAGACACAAACCATAGCAGAGGTGCAAAACTTATAATAGGGCAGTAAGAACCAGAAGGAATGAGAGGGTAAAGCCAAACTTGTGCACCTCATGAGAGATGAGAGTATTCTAAGCTATGCAAACATTTGAGGTGATTGGACTTTCTCTCTCTCTCTGTCTCTCTCTGTCTCTCATGTTATATAAGATAAGAGAGATATAAACACTATCTCTCTATATCACTATATCTCACTATATATATA
>NW_004524664.1:295279-297964 GCF_000260255.1 Octodon degus | reverse complement strand
AGAATAAAACAAGAGGCAAGAAATAAAATGTCATAGGAGCCCCGTGCTACAATGTTGTATATGGTTTGGTTCCTAAATTTCTATGTGAAATTGTGTAATTGTTTTGTTCTTTTTTACATTCTATAGGGATTTAAAGTTTAGAATATCCATGGTTGTTGGAAAATAGCAGTTCCATGTTATGTGTAAGGTATTTGATGTTCAGACAGATAGTGATGTGAAGCTCAACTGCCTCTGTTGCAGGGTAATAATATCATTAAGCTTCTCTTTTGGATGTTTAACAATTGAAGTTTGCAGACAAAAATTTAGGGAAAAAGAGGCACTACAAGGATAGCCAATATTTTGGCCCTAGTTCTTTAAGGTCAGTGAGGACTCAGGACATGAGAATCTGTGTTGTGACATCTTGAAATTCAGTGATGTCCAAATTTTCTGATCAAGGAGATTATGGGGCCACAGAGGAAACTGATCGACGATATATAGTGTGCCTAAGGAGAATCACCTAGAGAGAAAAAATTCTCTCAGGCTTTCACAGAGAGCAAATTGGTCAAGCAATGGCCATGACTTATCCAGATGGTTGACACTAACAGAAGATCTACAAGGTGTTATACATGGTTTCAAGGTAAATTCTGAGGGGATTTGACTAACAAAAAGTTACATTTTTAATTATACAGGTGTTGCTTTAACTTGGTCTTAACTATCCAGCAGAAAGGCATAACCACAAGATGTAAAAAGTAATGCCATATTGATATGCTGAGCTGTACAAGGCTCACATCAACAACTTCAGACAATTGCCAGTTGTGTTGATAACCCACTACTATTATGGACTATTGGACTATATTGGGTTATATATTAAGTATGAAAACGTCCTTTAAAGACTTCTCCATATACAGCTTCTCTAGTAGCTATGGAACACCCATCTCTGACAAAACAAAACAAAAAGTGGGATATAATAAAAGGACCATTTTCTAGTGAAAAAATATATGTATATACAAAATAGTTAGGATAGATATACAGCTACCTTCTATTATTTGAATGAGAAGAAAGATTTGTACTAATATTATTTAGACAAGATATCATGTCTACATCTTGTCCTCTGAATACTATGAAGACAACAATATACAGTATATTAATTATTTCAACTGTCCTACTAACCTGTTTGAAACTGTTTCATTGCTATTTTTTCTCATTAAAATTAATAAAAAATTAAAAGAAGAAATGTAATTGTCTAAATTCTAAAGGGGTCATTTTAACTATGAGATTATTTTGCAGTTTTTTCTCCAACTATCCATTATTATGTTTGCTACTATATAGAGAAAAAATGTCATTGAATAACCAATATATCTTTGAAAAAAGAAATTTCCACTTGCATACTTGAACTAAACCTTTCATATTGATCTACTTTCTACCCATTTTATGAATGCAATAGTGTATTTGATGCTAAGTACACAGATCTTTATCTGAAGTAGGTAGAGATTTCTAAATTTCTGACAGATTTAAGCATTTAATACTATACATTTAATGGGTTTCCTCTGATGTTAAGATTAGTAAGAGCATATACTATGAACAGGAAAAACCATCTTACAGAGTATTAAGGAAGGAAAGAGAGAGAGCATGGTAGATTCCCTCAGCCTGCTCCTTGTTACTAAGATATCACAGGGGAAAACAGAAGGCAAGAAACTGAATTAAAAGGAGATCGTCATTCATACGCATCGCAAATCACTACACTCCAGGGCTTTTTCCCAGGCTGTGCACTCAGCACTGGAGGCAGAGTAATAGTTGTTTTTCATTAACTGAATCCAGTTGTAGTGGGCTTCTGGCTGCATTAAGAATTAATTATTTATCTAGTTCAGGTCCAGCGTCATTGGAAGTATATTTTCATTCTAGTCCAGAGACAAAAACTTATAAGATCAGCAAGCATATAGTGCAGGAAATGGTAGAACTGCTCCAGATGGCTCTAGGGAAAATCACTGCAAACTGTGTAGGTGATCATTGCTGGATCTTGAATTTTAAGCTGTGTGGGTGCCAGAAGACAAAATTTTGTCATGTGGAGACATTTTATTTTGTCTGCTCCTAGGAGCCAAAGATCATCAGTGAGCCAAAGATAGTGTTATGTATAATAGACAACCTCTGAATTGGTATTGTTATCTGTATAACTTCCTGTTTGTACAAATTGCTTATAAAAAGTTTGCTATCTGCTACTGAACTTCTGACTGTGTAGGTTTGCTCTATGTTTTTGTAGATAGCAAATAACAGTACAGGTACTTTAAAAGTATCTTTGTCATCCAGGAGCAACATTCAGCATTCACCTCTTTCTATATAACATAAAGAATTATGGAAATCATTAAATCATTGTTTAAATGTGAATTGGCCTGATAAAATGCAAACTACTTGCATCCTTAGACCGACAGGTGTGAGAACATAGGGAGCAGTGACATGCACCGCTGTAAGCACACTGGTCTGAAGTCACCATTCTGCTGTGTCACCTGATGCCTACAACAGAAATGTACAAACTGTGCCTCTGGAATATTCTGTCTATTTTAAGTACTTCTTCCAATCTAGGTCATTATAGAAGAACAAAAGGGAATATAGTGAGACATTATTGATTAAAAACAACACACTGTGTGTAGCAGGGCTTTTGTGTTGTGTGTTTGTCTGATAATATGTGAGAAACTCAGTTCTGAGACTTGA
>NW_004524664.1:282171-288999 GCF_000260255.1 Octodon degus | reverse complement strand
GTGCAGCTCTACAAAGTTTGGACTTATCCAGCTGTGCTTGGCTTGGGTCTGGCTGCTGTGCTCAGCTCCTTCCTGCTTCTGCCCTTTGGGGTGAACCTGTTGTGCTCCTCTTTCAAGATGTTCTGTTTCTGGACTAGCTGGGTGGTTATGTCCCCTCCACTCTCTGCAGTGATTACTGCTGAAGGATTTCACCCCAGGCCTATATCCCAGGCCTGAGCTGAGTCTGTAGTGGACAAGGTTTCATAGGGGGAGAGGCAGGTCTCCCACACACTCACTGTGCTTGAAGTAGGACTGGATCTGTGGGTCCTGGAATGTGACAGAAATTCCTACTCTGTGTGTGGTGTGTGATGCGGTACTACAGAGTGATGGGTGTTATCCCAAGTGGGTGAGAGTGTGTGTCTCCCACTCTGCACCTGGGCTGGGACCAGTAGGTCATGCCAGCACAGGGTAGCTGGAATCTCTCCCACACACTTACCGGGACTGTGCTAGGACTGGGTCTTGCAGTTCCCAGAAGGCGGCAGAAATTCTTACTCAGTGGGTGGGGTAGGGGAGGTGCTGCAGAGTGGTAGAGGGCATCCCAAGTTGGTGGAAGTGGGTCTCACCCACGCTATGCCTGGGCTGTGACCAGTAGGTCCCACCAGCTCAGGGTAGCTGGAAGCTCTCCCACATACTCACCGGGCCTGGGCTAGAACTGGGTCTGGCTTTTGAAATTTTTTAGTTCTTCCTAGTAGTGTAGAAAGTTCAATTATACCTTTAGTGTATGTTATATGTTTATCTTAAACACATCAAGCTGTTGGGAAGAAAAAGTGTTTGAGAAAGATTTTAATTTTCCATTCTCTGACAAGCTGTCTACCAAATGACTTTTCTGAGACAATAAATAGGTTTTTCTTGACATGTTTATTTACATACTGTTTAATATACCTTGTGTTGAAAGATGACAAATAATAACTTGAATCAATGCCAGATTGCTTTACTCTATATAGATGAGAAGATAAATTCAAAATCTCAAACAGAAAATGACATTAATCTGTTCAATACTGAATGAAAATCAGAGTTCTCTCTGCCTACTTTCCTTTGTTTAGGAAAAAGACTTTATATAAAGGAGTATTGCTCTTGTCTTCTTTTTTTAAGGCAGTGGAATAACTAAATGAATACAGAACAAAGAATATGATAATATTCTGTAGCTCTTTTAACAACAGATACTTCATTTTCACAAATTGTAAGTAATACATTTATCAGTTGATGCTGAAAGCTTTTGATATCTCCTGTGCTACCTTAATTGTTTGTCAAATATAACACAGTAGAAATGGGGCTATAAACACAATGCACGTGTATACTATAGATGGGCTCTACTTGGTATTAAATTTTTGTCAATGTACACTTTTTTTTTTTATTTTGTTTTGGACCTGGGATTAAACTCAGGCCCTTTCGCTTGCCAGGGAAGCGCTTATTCCACTGAGCCATCTCCCAGGCCTCTATAAGGAATTTTTTTTTTTTTTTTCCCCAATGCCTTCAAGGCAGGTTTGGCTGACTTGAGCTGTGGTGATTGAACCACAGCAACCTGAGCCTGACGGCTTTGTTGAAGCAGCCACTTAAAGAACTGAGGTAAAGGCAGCGCCCCCTGCGGGAACGGATGTACATTTTAACGGAGCACATTTCTGAAAAAAATAGAATCTGTATTTAAAAGTATGTTTAAAACACCCTTAGCCCCACTTTTTATTTAATTGCATGTACTTGTTTTGTGACACTGTGGATTAAATCCATGCCTTTCATACTGAGCTATATCCCAGCCTTTTTGGAAGGTTCTGTTTCCAATTTTAAAGCAGTGCCTTGCTATGTCATTAAATTACCCAAGTGGTTTTGATTTGCCACTCTCCTGCCTCATCCTCCCACAGTACTGAGATTACTGTCATGAAACACTACCCAGTATCTAGAGATATTGTAAATATGCTTTCATCCAAGAATTAATTATAGAGGTCAACTGAGTGGCTTGAAGTTAGCTAGGATCTTCCTGAGGCACTTTAGCTCCTTTGGACTTTGTTTTTGCAGTAACAACATTGCTATTCTCAAGTTACCCAGTCTGAACCAGTTTACAAAACAATATAGTATACCAATTGAGCTATTTGTTCTCTAAAGTTTTTTAAAGATAATTTTCTCTTTTGCAGGCATCCGTTTAAAATTAATGGAAAATCAGAAAATATTTATACAGATGATATCAAATCTTGGGGAGTTTACTTTCAGATAGAATATATTGCTTTCTCTTGTGACTTGAGTGAGAAGATGTTTTCCAGTAGAACACTAAGGTTGTTTCTTTTCATTGTTATGATTTGTGTCCAGTTGTCCCCCAATGCCTCATGCAGTCATGGGGCAGACTTCTAGAGTTTGTGATTAGCTCAGGCCCTGCTGGGATTATGAGCACTGCTGGGATTATGGGTGTGAGTGCTACACCCAGCCTGGGCAGATAGCCTGAATGCAATTTAAGGGCCACAGACTTGCTCTCTGTTGCCATTGCTGCTGCTACTCCTCCCTTTCTGCTCTTGCTATTTTGCTTCCTTCTTCCACCTCTGCCATGTGCTAATCTGCCTTGGAGCTAGCTAAGTATGGACTTAAACCTCCATTAACTGTGACTTAAATAAACCTTTCCTTCCTTCAATTTGAGTGTCAGATGTTTGTTCCAGCAATGAGAAAAGAGTGAGACATGTCTAGTTTTTTTTAAAGGAAGTATTCTTTTTCTGCTTTTGATTTGTATGTAAAAACTTTTAATTTATCTAGTATTTCCAGATAACCTTACTTTTGCTTTAAAAATCTCACCTTTTTGAAGAACAAAGAAACTTGCTTGCATTATTGCACTTTATGAAAAATCCTAAATAAACTAGCTGCAAAATTTCAAAGGGTAGTTATTCATATTGAAAGAAATACAATTATTTTTCAAGGTATGGGAAAATGCACCAAAAGTAACCCTTTTTGTAGCATGTAAAAATCAGTGCTTTATTATATTTTTCCAGAAAATTGTTCTTGCAACTTATTTGATATGCAAAATTATTTTTCCATTTTTGTTTTATTTTTGTAACTAGTTCCTTAAGACTTTTTTATTGGTACATATTGCAGTACATAATCATTGCATTTCTCATGGGGAACTGGAGCGTCTATATACAACAAGTTCTTTGTGTTCTATCCAAACTGAGAGAAGAATAGCTGCATGAGAACAGCTTTTATGGCTGAGCAGTCCTAACAGCTCAAAACTGTGATTTGTTTTCATAAATAGTAAGGCTGAAATATGCCACTATCCCAGAGTGATATACAAATGGGAGAGTGAAGTAGTTTCAAATACCCATGGATGCAATTCATAACTCTTAGAGTTTCTGGTCATAAAGAAACTACTTTTTCACATGGAAATATATAACATTTGTCTATGTTATATTATAAAACAATTTACAGTGCCAACTATACTTTGGGAGAAACATAAGTCATATAATTGAGTTACTCTGATATACATAAGGCAATACATTTTTGTTATTATTTTCTTGTGTTTTTATTTCTTACACAAGCATCCATGTATTATTAACTCAGTTGGATCGTGGGCATTGTATTCGTAAGTTGTAGTGATGTGTCCACTAGAAGAACACTACAGAGAAGAAGTTACGTGGAAATATTCATCATCTATGTAACAATACACAACTAATTCAAATATTTTAGTTAAAAGACTAAATACTATTCTATTATTTATGACTAAGTATTATTTAAGAAAACTGACAAAAATCTTTCGCCTTAAATTTAACATTATCCCAATTCTCTATCTCACTTCTGATGAAAAAGATAGCAAAAGAATTTTTTTTGGTATTTTGTTTATTGGTACTATCTATTTATCTATTTATCTATGTATCTATGTGTCTATCTATCTATCCACATCCATAGTAAGGAATTAGTCTTTGTACAAGATATATCTTGAATCCTCTTTGTGCCCCTTTTCCATGCACTCTTGTCTTACCCCTTTCTGATCCCCATTCACAAAACTATTTTCATTTATCCTTCTTTTCTAATTTTTTTCTTTCTCTTCCTTCCTTTTCCTTTCCCCCTCCTCAGTTCTCTTTTCCTTTTTAAAGGTTTCTTCCTATCTCACAATATCTTTTGTACACCTAGGTTCTTATTTACATTTTCAGTATCTCATAGCAAGGAAATAATGTGATATTTTCACACATGTGTCTGATTTAGTTTGCTTATGATTATGGTCTCAGTATCCATGCATTTAGCTATAAAACACAATCAAAGAGGGTATCAGAAAATGGAAAGATATACCTTGCTTTTGTGTAGGAAGAATGAACAAATTGAAAATGGACATACTCCCAAAGTTGCTATACAGATTTAATGCAATTTCAAACAAAACACCATTAACAGACCCACACAACTAGAGAAAACAATCTTAAAACTCATGTGAAACCAAAAGACAGCTAGAATAGAGAAAGCAATTTTGGGTATGAAGGAAAGAGAAGGACATTACATTCTGTGACTTCAAATTATATTACAGAGCTACTGTGTCTAACATCTCCCCCCCACCATGAAGAAAAGCAGTATGGTACTGGTGAAAACACTGCTGAGGATCTATGGAACAGACTAGAAGATGCAGACACAACTCAAAATGCAATCAGCCACCTGATCTTTGACAAAGGGGTAAGACATATCCACTTGAAGGGGCCAGGGAGATGGCTCAGTAGAATAAGCACTTCCCTGGCAAGGGCAAGGGTCAGACTTTAATCCCCAGTTTAAAAAACAAAAACATATCCACTTGAAGAATAGCCTTTTTAGTAAATGGTTCTGGAAAAAGTGACTTTCTACATGCTGAAGACTAAAAGTAGGTCCATGTCTATCACCTTACACTAAACTAAAATCACAATGGATCAAAGATCTAAATACTAAAATAGAAATGCTAAATCTGGTGGAAGATAAAGTAGGTAGAATTCTTAAAGACATAGGCATAGGCAGAGACTTCATGAATGAAATCCAGATCTCATGGGAAAAATAACAAAGAATCAATAACTGGGATCTCATGTTATTAACCAAAGCTTTTGCACATAAAATAAAAAAATCACTAACAGAGTGAAAAGACAAACTACATACAGGGAAAACATTTAGCCAATTTTCTTAGAAATAACTCAACAACAATGACAAAAAGAACAGACTCCTCAGTCTGCACTCCACCTGAAATGTTTATTCTTCAAATCTTCATGTTATTTGCTATCTAAATTTGACTGATGTTAAAACCACCTACTTGGAGAGGTTCTTCTCAATACCTTGTTTAAAATAACATCCTTACTGTGCTCTACTTTTTTTATCCACATGCACTGTAAATCAAAAAGTAGGAAATGTTCACTATGTGCATCTGGAGGCTTAGGAAAGTTGATGCATTAAGTCCCCACCTGACAACTTTGCTGTTGATAACTTTCACAGGTACCAGTGGCTTTGTATAATGAATACAGATGACATCAAAAAGCAAAAGCAGCTCACATGTCTGCAAGACATTGTCACAATTGTGTTGGTGTGCTTACTGGACAGTGTGGTAGTCTACAGTAGCACAGTGCTCAGTCAGAGCCCAGGTTGTCTGAAACAAAAGAAAAGCAGTTGTGATGTAGAGGGGACTGAGTGAAGTACAAAGCAGTGTACTTTGCATGTTTGTGTCAAGTGCATTGCATGTAAGACCCTCTTTGTCAGACTTACAAACAAATCTAACCTAAGAAGATTCTTTTGCAATAGAAGTTGTGGGCTTGCTGTACATTTTTATGTAGTTAGTGCAAGGTCTAGTGGGTCTCTTTACAAAGACTGGACTTGTAGTGATCCTCCTCCTTCCATCCTCCCAAACCTTGGGATTATAGGAGCCTGTGTGCCACCATGCTCAGTCTCAATCATCCTCTCAGCTTACCCTGATGGTGGGGCCAGCATGGTATGCCAGGTATTGAACCCCAGTCCCTGGGTCTACCTGAGCAGGTGCTTTAATCTGATGAGCTACCTGGCAGGCTCATGTACCTATTTTAAAATAAAGAAATGTGTTTTGAATCTCTAATTTGTAAATATATAAACGTATTAAGCAATTTATCACTGAAAAGTCTCATCATAGGAACTTCATTTTAACTATGCTGTTGCCAATAGATCAATACAATTGCACTTAATTGTTTTTATTACCACATCAGCTCAGAACTGCTACTCAGTTATACTCTCTGACTACAAAATTCTTTCTCCTGACAATTAACATGTTTATGCTAATTGTGTCTTTAAAGGCTTTAATTGGGACTTCAAGTTCACTGAGCTGAGTGGGATACTGTTGTTGGACTTTATACAATGATACTCTTAACCTCTTTGGTAACTGACTCTTATGTTTGATTGACAAACATGAACTTTGTGGGAAAAGGTCTATGGCAAGGCCTTGTCATGGAAGATTTAACTGTTACTCACTACACAATTTAACACCAAATGGTGTGCAAATGATGATGTGTTTAATAGGATTGTGGTGTATTTCTAAATTTTACACCAAAATATTTTATTTGTCAACTTATGAAGTGAGATAATATATTGTTATCATTCTTTAAACAGGTAGCTGAGATATATATGTATAAAATAAAGCTTCAATATTTAAGCTAGCTTCTGTAGCTATGGAGTCGTAAGAGACCCCATACAAAGTGAAACAAAAGATAAAGAAAGTAGTTTAAATATTTAGAGTCATACAAATTTTGATGAACACTTTTCCTTCTCTTCTTCTTCTTCTTCTTCTTCTTCTTCTTCTTCTTCTTCTTCTTCTTCTTCTTCTTCTTCTTCTTCTTCTTCTTCTTCTTCTTCCTC
>NW_004524664.1:274062-281586 GCF_000260255.1 Octodon degus | reverse complement strand
AGAGAGAGAGAGAGAGATCTAGTGGTCTGTGTGACAACAAAACTCAAAGAATAATAAAGAGAAGGACAGTGACCCATGGGTAAAAGGATTTTTTAAAAGATTGGTCATCCACTGGTAGAGCATGAAATTATTCAAGCATGAGGGCCTAAACTATTCATTTCATATAAAAATAGAATACTTCTCAGTATTATGATTGTTGTGGTTCTACTTATGTCTAGACACAAGGGAGAGGGTGAGTAAGAAAATGATTTAATCCAGTGCTAACATTTGATTAAAGGAAAAGACTAAAGACACCAATAAACATATATTTTGAAAGCTGGAAAATATAACTGAACACCACCACAAACACCAGTAACAACACAATGTTGTAGCCAGGCGTTATACCTTTCTTAGTATGAATAAATTGTGCAGAGCATTTACTCAGGTTAATAACTGAGTTTGCACATGACCTGACGATTCATGGGTGCTGACAACAAAACTTCAGCAGAAGTACAATGCTCTTCTGCTTAAAACTGCCTGAGGAAGGATGAAGGTTATCATGGTATCTTTAGCAATCAGTTAAATGACAGCATTCATTTATCATTTTTTCTAGCTATAGACCCATTCAGTAGACATGTGAATTTAAGACAGTAAAATATAGCAAAATTAGTAAAATTGATTAAATTATTCCTTCTTCACAGTTTGAATGCCTATCTGTCTCAGTTACTCTTCTCTCATTGCTGGGACAAATACCTTCACTCAAAATGAAGGAAGGAAAGGTTTAGTTAGCTCTCAATTATTGGAGGTTTCAGTCCACACTCAGCTGGCTCCAAGGTGGAGTGGCACATGACAGAGACCAAACTTTCATGGTGGTCACAAAGAGCAGAGAGCAAAGGGAGAGACAACAGATCAGGCAGCTAACTAGCCTCTCTCCCCTCTTTATATTTTAGTGAAAATTATTCACCTGAAGCAGAGAGTATAACACTCACAACTGCAACCCCAGCATTTGATGAAGAGTCAGTCACAAACTCCAGAAACCAAGCTGCCCCATGACTGCATGAGGCTTTAGGGGGAAACCTATACAGAAACCATAACATTCTGTCCCTGGATCCTCAAAGACTCATGCTCATCACTTTATGTAAAAGGCATTTAGTCCATTTCCAAGAATTGCCAAAGTCTTAACAGTTTCAGCATTGCTGAAAAGTCCAAGTCCCAAGTATCTTCCAAGACTAAAAGTAAACTCTTTTCTGTAAGCAACTGTACAAACGAAAAGTTAAACACTTTCAGCATTTAATGATACAAGATAAACATTACCATTCCAAACAGTACAATCAGAAGGATAGTAAGCACTTGGGACCAAAGAAAGCCCAAAATCCAGGAAATATCAAGTCCTGTAGTTACATGTGGAACATCCACAGCAATCTGTAACAAGTTGTGAGCTCGAAAACCCTTACATGGCTCTACCCCTATACCACTTTCGGGGGTAGCTCCTATGGCTTCTCTTTCAGGCCAGCTTTATTCCTTGCTTGTGGTTTACTTTAGATTATCCATGTTCCTTGTGTTCCCAAACTTCTAGGGTTTCCAAGGAACAGGCTTCTCACACAGGTTTATGAACTGCACTCCCACAGGCACAAAGCTGGCCTCCCAAGACTTCTTCTGAAATTGAGGTGGAAACTTTCTTAACCTCAGAACTCCTGGATTCTCAATGTGACTAACTAACACCATGTGGATGATACCAAGTTTGGTTGCCAGTTGTAACACAGTCAGGCTTCCTTCTTTCTTCTTTGTAAGGGTTAAGTGCCTGGATCACTGAGAACTCTGACCCTGATTCTAAGAATGAAATCTCCATGCTGGTGCCATTCTGGAAACTGGTGTGACTGTCATGCCATTCTGGAACATGGGGCTCTGCAGCTTTTTCCCCAAGGCAAAGTCCCTGATCTTTGCAATTCTGAGGCCACAGATGGTGGAGACTCACCACCTCCTATGATGATCTCAGTCCATCCTTTCCATTCTCTTGCTCCTTCTCAACAATGGAGATCCTGTCAGCACTATCTTTGCATTCCACAGTTGTATTGGAGCTTACTTTAGGGTCAAACTCACATTTTAAACCATCCTTCTGTGTTCTTTGCTCTTGTTTCTCTACATACCTTACTAAAAGCCCTCAGGAATAGCCATACCAGTGCTTCAGTATTGGGCTGCTTTGAAACTTCTTTTAAAAGATTAATAATCTGCCATGTTTAATCTCAGTCTCAGGCAAAGTCTCTGGACACGAGAAAAATTCAGACAAACTTTCCACCAACCCATAACTTAAATTATCCACAGTCCAACAACCAATGGAGTCCTTCTCCCCAGAAGAAACCTCCCCAGCCTAGTCTTTATAAGCAGGATTTCTATCAGCCTTCTGTTTTCTGAGTTCTGACCAGAATCTCCTACAGAAGAGCTGATGCTGTTCCAGTGCTTCTCTTGGAGGTAACATCTCAGGAACCTTTACTATCTCTTCTCAGAAGCCATTCCCAGAATGGCTACACAAGGATACACAAAGGATAACAATATCATTTTCCAAGCACAGGAACTGTGATTAATAAGTTATAATCCTTCCTTTCTAAGCAAGTCATAGTGTAAAAGTTTGGAACACTGAAAAAAACTGAAAACTTGAAATGAGAGCTATCATAAAAACACTTGTGATGTGAAGTGTGATCAAAATTTATAGTGACTATTTACACTTAAATATTTATTACATTAAAAGACATTGATCATCTTCAAAATACTTATCATACTGAACAAATTTAATGATGATTTGAACTTTTTAAGCACTTCTGGAATTTCTCATTTTATTTGTGCAAGGTGCAATAAAAGTTTTGCAAATGCTGCTACTGAATCTATCAACTGAAAAGGCTGGACTGTAAAAATATTGCAGTGTGTCCTCATTCTTTTATTTATGTATCTGGATAGTGCAACTTTTGGCATTTCCAAAAAGTTAAATGACTGTGGGATGTAATTATTTTGAAATGACTGAGGACATGGATGCACCCACGACAAAAAGACTCATGAATGGACTTTCAGAACTGCTACAGAAAGTGACAAGAATGATGGGATGTGTTCCAACTGAGGGAAATTAATGGCAATCTGTCTCTTACTGTAATAAATTAAAAAATAAAACCATCAGTCTATTTTTATCATACTTCATGTAATTTCAGCAGCTTCTAAACAATATTAGTTTATTTCTTACAATTTTTGATGCTCAGAAGTCCAAGATCAGTGTTGCAGTACTTTTGGTAGCCATGAACAAGAAAGAGTAAAATTTTTGCTTCATGGATAGTGGTGCTTGGTCCACTCTCACAAAAGAGAAAGGAGCATCAGGTGTCTCTCAGACCTCTTTCAGTACCTGCATTTCAGTGTATTTCTTTCTTCTATATATCTTTTTTTTTCCAGAGAAAAATTTACAGAGCTGTTTTTGTCCTTGGTATATTTCACAATGATCTTTCTCAATGCCTGTGAGAAAAATGATAGATAATTATTGTGACAGTATTTAATGGCAAATAGCTTTGATAAGTGAAAATTTGCCAATATTGTCATCAACTTTTTGGTATGGTCTTACTCAGTCCCCAAATTCCCAACTAGATCTATTGTCTCTAAAGGGAACAAGAATTCTAAACTTGAGTATCATGACCAGCATAGAGCTAATGGAGAAAACAAAGAAAAGGAGCTGTTACTGATCAACTCACAGAATGATCTTCAGCTTATGGCCTCACCATGGGTAAAATGAAAGGAAAAAAAATAGGAATAACAACTCTCACACTGTATTTCATAGAAATGAAGTTACAGTTAATGAGAAAGTGTTGCTAAAACATTTTAAACTCTTTTTCTGAATGCCAGTGTACTCAGTCATATTATTAATCATTTTAATGGGTTGGAGTTTTTATCTGCTTGAGAAAGATACTGGGTCTGAATTATGCTGGCCTTGCATTGCTATTTATTCTTTGCTTTATAACATAACTCTTGTGCTTTAAAGTTCTATTATCACTGAAGGTTGGGGATGTAGCCATCTCAAACAGCAGCTCCACACTTAGAGTTCCAAAGAAATAACTTGGTTTTGAATGGGTTTTGAATTCTATGGCTATGGGTGACATGTTGAAAGATGTATTATATATTATCTCTATGCACAAAAGAAAATCACTATCAAATAGCAAATTCTGAACTAGAGACTATAACCTGTCAGTCAGATCAGTGGCAGGGGAAATTCCCAAGGCAAGTGCTCTTATTATAATAACTCAGCAGTACCACTCCCCTTATTCTCTCTCAGGCAATAAAAAGCCAAGCAAATCATTACAGGTTCAACTAAAGAGCACTGCTTTTGAGGATAACAATTGCTGTTCATTTCATAACTTCAAGAGTTATGCTGGAGCCTTGCATAGCAAGCTAACATTATATTTTCTCAAGCAGCTAGATTTCACTAGCCTGTTTCCAAACCACATACCATCACATCCAAGTTTGCATTAATATGTCCAGGGGTCACACTTCACCTTTCCTCTAGCAAATAATACTCATGTGGCTTGTGTTTCTAGGAAAGAAAATTGTAGGAAGAACAGTTCTGATTATTGCAAGGACTGAAGTATACATATGAATAAACTATCCCCATTTGCCAGTCTCTTATTTGAATCCCATGAGAAACATAACTAGACCATGCTTTGGTTCCATTTACCCTCTGCCATAAATATCATAGAGCTTGTTTGTTAGTTTTCTTTTCTGTCTTCTTCCATTTTTCTTGCCAACTTACAGTACTCATGTAGATGATTATCAAGTTGGCCTCACAAAGTCTTTGTCTTGACTCCAGGATGTACTTAGCTAAGCCTTCTGCTATGAGTGATCTCCAAACCACATCATCTGGAGATTCTCGTTCTACTCCTTTTCTTTCCTTGCCTCAGCATATCATCCTTTAACCTTTCACAGAGCTGTGGCTTTATGGTGACATTCGTTCCCCTGACTCTTACCCTTGTTAAAGGTTTATCTGCTCTCTCTGATATTTGCTCCTTTTGCACTTATCCTGGAAATCAAAATCTGTTAAGATTGTTTTCTGGAGAGCCTCCCTTTTTCCTGTTTGTCATCCTTCCACCACTTGACTTGTCCAGTTTAATTTGTGTTCCTGCCTCCTCTTTGGAAATGTGACATAAAAGGACTAATCAAAACAAAAGTAAATGTTTATATTTAAAAAATATTTTATAGATCATGTTGCTATCAATTCCCTACAGAATACCCTGCCCTGCTTCATAAACACTTAACTCTCATCACTCTTACTCCTTTCTAAAGCAGTTCTGAAAATCCTGTTTCATGAATGTCTTTAGTTGTGCAGTCCTGGCTGCCTTGATATGAATTAATTAAAATATTTACTTTTTATGCTCATTTTGTCTTTGGAGAAGAGCCAGAATGTTCGTGGTGACAGATATGATGCATCAGGTTGACAAGTATGCACCTTAACAGTTTTATGATCCTGCCTTTCCAATGGATGGCACTTGACAGTAAATTCACCATATAATTGACCATCCTTGTAAATACTCTCACAAGAAGGACTCCTAAAATCCTTCTTTTTGAAGTGTTTCAAAAAGTGGCAAGAAAATATATGTGTTCAAACTGAGAGGAGTATTTTCAGGGATGTTCTTTTAGTGTGATACATTTTTAATTTAAACATTAACTATAACCTCACTGGTGACAGCAGCACAACAGTTGCACAAACTCCACTGTTGAAATGATTTTAAAGACCATTTAAGAACCCTCAACTCTATTATATAGATTCTTTTCTTTCTTCTTGTGCTACTGAAGTTAACTTTTCTTTATTCCCATCTGAATTTTAATACATCATCACTAAAATTTTGAGATACAAACTCTAGTTTCTCTTACTTCAATGTCTAAGTAGATACCTGACTCTGTAACACTCAGAGTTGTATACACTAGAATAATACCTAAGGGGGAGTTGGCATCAGAGCATCATCAGAACTGAGTGAATCATCTTAAGGTCTTTTGTTGGGCTTAATGAGGACAGCAGTAGAGAGGATGTTGGGAGTCTGAGCTCTCTAAGCTGCAGTCATGTAGCAGCTACAATTTAAAAGTCAGCATAGCCCAACCAGTAAGCACTGAGTGGACATCAGTGCTATTGAAAGATTACCTCTTTGGCACAGAAAGACCTCCTACCCTGAAACACACATCCACTTTGGCCAAAGGGTCACTTGGGAATTTTGTTCTTTTTCCTCCTCTGAAGCCCAAGCCCAACCACTGTTCATCTGTGTTTGTCTGTTGTTGCCTCCAACATAAAGTGAAAATGTCATCTTCCCTTCAAAGTATTTTTGTTTTCAATCTCCTTAGACCAGTCAGCTATCCATTTAATCTTCATTTCATTTCAACCCACAGCAGCTTGGCTTCAGCTCTGATCTTTAGGAAGAAGTAGCAGTAGCATGGTCATTCGTGGCTGCCCAAGTATGAATTTGCAAGCTTTCTTTTCCATCACATCCCACAGATAAACCCAAAACCTTTATATTAATGACTGGGTTTCAACTTCATTTTCAAACACTTTGTTGAATCCATATTATAGCTAAAGTTAAATATTGCTCTTCTCTCATATTCTGTGGCTTAAAAAAATATGTGTGTAATGAACAAATTGTCATCCATTTGTCAAAGTCATCAGATTTTTTTGGAGAGAGAACCTCTATGGTTAAGATCATAAGAATGTGCCCCTGCTCCAAGGTGGCAGATGTTAATACAGCTAGTAGAGATATCAGAGATGTCAGAACAGAGGAAATGCCACATAAGGACATAGGGAGAATGTAGTTATCCAAAAGTCAAGGAGAGAGGCATCAGGAGAAATCAGTCTTGCCAGCACCTTGACCCTAAACTTCCAGCCTCCCAAACTGTGACAATACATTTTTTTTTATTTAGTACATTGTCTTCAGGGTCTCACTATGCATATCAGATTAGCAGTGATTCTCCTGTTTTCAGCCTTCCAAGAGCTGGGATTATAGGTGCGTGCTACCATGCCCAGTCTCATTTGCCCTCTTGGTGCACTCCTGAGGTGGGGCTGGCATAGCATGCCCAGGATGGAATCTGGTCCCTTCATTTGCTTAAGCAGGCTCTTTAATCCAGTGAGCAATCTAACCAGCCCGACTTCTGTTGTTTAAGAAACTCATTACTTTGTTTCTTCTACCCCTGAAGACTAATACTCTGTGACTTTGTTTATTGTCTTCTTTCCATACCCAATTGAATAGCCCTTTCCACCGTGGGAATTTCTGGGGAGTTTTACAGTGCCTAGTTTAAGTGTGTTTTCTGTAGTGTAGTTTCTTTTCATCTCTTCCCAGGTGTTCTTAGAATTTCAGTAACTTTTCTGAGCATTGGCCGTGACTCATCCACATGGCTGACACTGACAAAGGTTCTACAATCTGAGGTACAAGATCTCAGCATAAATCCTGAGGGCATTTCACTGACCTTCTCAGATCAAAAAGCTACAACTCTTGTTGCACAGGTCTGCTTTACCTTGGTCTTAACCATCCAGTAGAAAAG
>NW_004524664.1:265041-273106 GCF_000260255.1 Octodon degus | reverse complement strand
TGGCTAGCCCACCCTACTGAATTTTAAAGAGCAAGAATATGTGAGTCCAGAACTAATTGATGGAGAGTATATTTTTAAAAATTTCATTCTCAATTTTAATTTGTCAATGTATATATGAAGACAATTAAATTTCTATGAAAATATTTTATTTTGTGACCTTGATAATTTCATTACTTTTAATTATTCATTTATTATTTTTTATTTTTTTTTGTGGAACCGGGGATTGAACTCAGGCCCTTACACTTGCCAGGGAAAGGCTTATTCCACTGAGCTATCTCCCTGGCCCCTGTTCATTTTTTAGATTCCTTAAGCTATTCTACAAGACTGCTTGCAGGTCATTAAAAGTAGTTTATTTATTTCCACTCCAATATGAAAGAGTTGTGTTCCTTTTGCTTGCTCCTTGCATTGGGTAGAATAGCCAGTAAAATGTGGAACAGAAGTGGTGAGAGTGCACGTCCTTGTTCTATTTTATTCTTTTTCTTTTTTTCCATAATTTTATTGATAAACAAATAGCAATGAGACAGTTTCAAATCAGATTGGTAGGAAAGTTTCAATAATTAACACATTGCATACATTCCTCCCAGTGGTTAATTGCTGTACAAGATGCGGACATGATATCCTATCTACAAACACCATTAGTGCAAATCACTCTATTCATTAAGAGAATGTAACTATATATCTATCCTAACCACTTTGAATACACAGATACGAAATGGACATTCATCTGTATCCCCTTTTTTGTTAAGTTCTGTTATTTGAATATTCTAGGTGTCTAAACTCAGCAAAATAATCTAAAAGTGTCCAGTAATCCATAATAGTATTGGGTCTTCCGCTTCACTGGCAATGTCAGAAATTGTTGACCTGAGTCCCCTACAGCTCAACATAACAGCATGGCTTTACTTCTTATATTTCATTTTATGCTTTTCTGCTGAGTGGTTAAGACCAAGGTAAAGCAGGACCTATGCAACAAGAGTTGTAGCCCTTGTTCTATTTTTGATCCTATGGGTACAGCAGTCAATTTTTAAGTATTAAGTATCAGGTGGTGGTAGGCCTTACTTTTTTGTTAGATGCTTTTATTGATGTAATATATCACTGTTTTTTCATTTTTATGTGTTCCTCACAGAAGGTTGTCTTTACGTCTAAGTATGCTCTTTTTCACATTTGTCTGTTTAGAATTTATTGAGATGTTAGGACACAAAAGCTTAAAAATATTATAAAGTTTTTTAAGTTTAGGGCAATAAATTTAATATTGTTTTCTGCCCACATCTTTCTCTTGGGGTGATGTCAGTTACTGTCCTATTGTAGTACATGTTCCCAGGGTTCTTGTTTGTCTTCACAGTCTTCATCATAGTGTATGATGCCTTCAGCTGATAGCTCCAAGGGCTTGACATGTCTTAATTGGAGAGTTTGAGAACATCCTAAGGAATAAACCAACTCTTAAAACTGATAGAGCAGTGATTTTCTATGAGTGAGCACTACACCCATATTGAAGGCTTGTGGCCATTTTCCTATTACTTAAAATGGTCGTCAGTATTATAGTTTTTATGTTTAGGTCTTCATATTTAAATTTCATGATTTCTTGCTAACTAAAAATGTTATTTATTTATTTACTAATTTATTTATTAGTTTTAGGTGTTAGGAATCAAAGTCAAGACCTTAAACCAAGCAGGCCCTTTTGTTCCTGAGTTATATCCCTGGCCAAGTATCATCTTTTTAAATAGACTTCAGTATTTGGAAAACAGTTTTTAAAAAGCAATGATAAATTCCTTTTTTACTCTCTTAAAATTTTCCACCCCCCAAGGGCTAAAACACCTTAATATAATTAGCAAAGATGGTGAATTATATGTAGTATAAATATAAAAACAAATGAACATATATGTTTTTCAAATTTTGTCTTTTGAATTTTATTTGCATATTTGAAGAGGTTGATTTTATTCCAAAGGGAAATTTTTGGAATTAATTAATCACATACTTTCCCTACTATAAAAAATTTCCATTTCTGAGGCACTTTCCTCTTTGTTCTTTTGGACATATGTGTTATTTATACGTGCTTTGTCCCCACCTATATATTTCTCTTAGAGAAAAAGACATGAAATCTGGTGAGCATCTCTAAATTACAGCATAGTGACAGAAAAAGAGAGAAGATGTGAAACTAGTATTTCCTCGAACAAACGGATTATTATCTAATGTAAGCATTCACATCATCAATTTTAAAGACCTATTTTTTGGTTATTTTATTCATGTTACTTATTAACATTCCACATTTACAAGACCTCAAGAAATATGACCTCAAGATATGTTTTAGTTTTGGGACAGGGTTACAAAATATATAAAGTTAGGAGTCCAAATACTTAGTTCAGATGATATGCCCATATTATTATGCAGTCTTGAAAATAATTGAAGGTTATAATAAACAATTTAAAGTATTATAAGCTTAAGGCCTCTCCATACCACTACAAAAGAATGTATTGAATTGATTCTTTCATTATTATTTTTGTCTCACTTTAGTTATATGTAAATGATGTACCTCTCAAACCTCAATTAAGCTGAGGCAAAACTTTGCATCATCAGAGTGGGGTTCACATAAAATACACCAATTTTCAGAATAAGAAATATCACAATGCTTACCTGCATTACTGGCTATGTTGACATAATTCAGTTGTTTTTCTTTATACTCAAAAGTGTCACTAAATTGTCACGACTTGTCTTCTTTATATTATTATTTCTTAGCAAATAAAAAAAGAAGATTTAGCAAGGTACCAGTGAGTTGTTTTCATAAAGTTGCCGTTTTGCAATTAAATTTTCTTTGTGCTGTGGAAGGCATGCTTTGATACACAAGCAAATACCTATGTGTTTCCTCTTTCAGTATTAAAGTAATCTAAGGAATTTTAGTTGAACTCTTCAGGATAAATTGTCTGTGAACATGTCCCTGCTAAGATCAATTGTGGTCCATTGATCTTAAAAGGATTCCAAATAAACAGTATTAAATCATGCGGATAGTTTTCCAATATTGCAAATCTGCATAGGAATAAAAGTAAACACTATATTGAAAACAATTCTATGAGATTCTGGAGAATGAAATCAATTCGGAGAAGGTACAATAATGAGTCACACTGCAAAGCTAGGATTAGTAAGGGTATGTTTGCTTGGGACCAATATTTGACAGATTTGTTTGATTTATTTTTTATTTCTACACGACTAAGAATTTTCTTTCAAAATATCAACCGAAATATAACTGAACATGTTCCCCATTAAAATGCACCAAAGTGAAATAATTCGAACACAGTTTCAAGCAAGTTAAATATGAAATTCTTTAATGTGTAAGTGCAGTGGTAATATTTACATTCCTTTGTTTTGCTTCATGTAATTTTTTCCATAGTAATAGTATTAAATTTTGTTTAATTTTTGAAGTACAATATTAGTAAGCAGCTAGAAATTGGCATGCATAAAACAGAAAATAGGTTTTTTTCTTATATTTTATGCTCAGGTAATTAAATATATTTCATCAGCTCACTCAAGCTTTTGTCACCCTTTTTCTAAATTCTGTTGGATGATACAAAACCTTTGCAATTTATTAAAAAAAATCAATGTAGAAATCTTTAGCATTGAAACAGATAATACCACATGCTAAGTACAAAATTATTTTTGGTATAGATCCACTTCAAACCAAATGAAAAATGTAAGAAATCATAAGGAAAGTTTCATAATGGTGTTAACATCATTAGCTAAATTTCAATCAGTTTCTTTGTCTGATTCTGGACTTATTGCAAAGATTTTCATAATGTTAAAACAATGTGGTAAGTAGACACATAATCTATACAAAATCTCTGTGGTGTGGCTAGAACATTTACTTGTTCCTAGCAAATCTGGAAAATCTCTGGAGATGGAGATAAAAATTTCCTTTTTTATTGTTATTAAATAAGTTTAGAATTCACAACCTTCCACATTGCAGGATTACCAGTTGTCACACATGCTAAGGAAGTGAAGGTAAAACTTTGAAATTTTGGGAATTCACAAAATTAGAAATTCAGGGTTATATAAATAATGATAGTCTTCACATTTAAACTGTAGGCTGGAGTTTTAGGACCGAGTCCCTAGCTCCAGGAGTTCCAATACCACAGGCTTGCCTCCTATCCCCTACTAGTAATCAAGTAGAAGATGAGTGGTGAAGAGCAAGAAAGTAGTGTTAGCCATCATGGCCATGTTGAGAAGTGGACACACTCCAAGCTTGTCTTCAAGGGCTGGCAGAAAGCTTGATGTTTTCTAGAGAAGAAGAGAAAAGGCAAGAGTTAGGACTTTGCATAGCTATGATTTTATATCCTTGGCACTGTAAAGGATCCTGGCAGGCCTCTGGCTGTCTGACGTGTATTCAGGACTGGTTCTGTAAGGTTCTAAGAAAGCCATTATCACTTGAAGGTTCTACAAGGATATAACAATTCCTGTTTAAAAGGACAGCCTCAGTTCTGATCATCAGTAATTGCTACCATGTGGATGGTAGCTTCATCTCAGGGCTGTCTGCAGGGCTTTTCTTTTCTTGGAATATGAAGTGACTCCAGGTTTAGGATAAATACTGCAGAGATCTAGCTACCCCTCCCTTGGGTCTGGAAACAAACACTGTAAGTTGGCAACTGAGTGCCCCTGGAAATTCTAAAAGTTTTTTTACTTACTCCTATGTTGGTGTCTGCAATATTTAAGGGGAAGGAAGTAAGACAGGCAGATTTGTAGCACAACTACTGCTTAAGTGATTAACATGACTATGAGCTGAGAAAAGTCTTATTTAAAGTTTTAAGGTAGTAAGAGAGACTTATGAAGAAAGAGAAGTCAATTTTATTTTATATTTACTTTCCCATAAGGTATCTGCAGGGCCAGTGTCAAGGTTGCTGATGCAGGTGATAAGAAAGTCCAAACATGTTGAAAAATGCAAAGTTGAGCAGGAGACCAGCTGGAATAATTAACTTTTTTGTTTTATTTGCTTTTCTATTAATGAGTTCTTATACTTTTTCTAAGACACCTACAATTTTTCCACTAACTAAATTTTCTTCCTTTACATTTCACTCACTTGAAGTTAGCAGATAGGTGAATAAAATAGCTTCCAAAATAAAATTTAACAAATATAATGCTTCCAAGAATTCCAGGCAAAATTTTTGCTTGTGTGAAGTTTGCTTGATAAACAAAATTACCACCAAACATAATCACTATGATCCTAAACCACAAAGCAATTTTCATACATTTTTGAGAGGGCTGCTTTACCATGTGTCTAGTTTAGGTTTGTTTTTTTCTTTACGGTCTTCCATCTGTGGCCACATTGTCTCCAACTAGTGTTTTACTTGTTCATAGTATCATTTCTGGAAATAATACAACATGGCCTTTTAGTCCATGAATAAAATGTTTATGGAAAGTGAGTATTTTCTGCTATGATAATTTTCCTGGCGAGACAGATTCTAACAATAAACATTTGTTTTACTTCTAATCCCCCAGAACAGGAGGATATCTTGCCAAAACTGTGGTTGTGAAAAGCATTTCCTCAGAAAAGAATAGGGATGTAGCCACAGAGTTGATTGTCTGGCCTACAAAATGTATGAAAATCACAAACCATACTCAAAACTTTTCTTTTCTGCTATTTCCCTTTGCTTTCTATCAATAAAAATATGAGCTCTTGGGATATAAAATAGTAGAATCCTGAATTATACAACTATAAATAATAAAATTGCTACCTTTAAGTGGTTTTCCAATCTTATATGATTGCTAACACATATATTATTACAATAGATATAGAAAGTAAATAAAAATTTTTACCAAAGTATCAGTAAGACGAATTCCTGTGGTTTTCCTTGTGACTTATTGTGCTTATAAGAATTGTACAAATGTTCCTACTATTTATCAAAAATCTGGATTCTTAGAGAAACTTAAAAGATGGTAAAAAAGTAATATTACCCTCTCTTGAGAAAGAGAAGGAATAATGACTGGAAAGGAAGGAGTAAAATTATCTTATTTGTTGATGACATGATACCCTACATAGAACACCCCCCAAAACCCATGAACAGATTTGTAGATTTAATAAACAAATTCAGTAGCATAGAAGGATACAAAGTCAATACAAGAAAATCAGTGTTTTGAACACAATGAATGCACCAAGAGAGAAATTACACTTTTCACAATAACCTCCAAAAAAAGGAAATATCTAGGGATAAATCTCACTAAGGAAGTATTAGCATTATACAATGAAAATTACAGTACTCTGAGAAAAGAGATCGAAGAGGATTTTTGAAAATGTACAGATATTCCATGGTCCTGGTTAGGAAGAGCAAACATTGTGAAAATGGCAAAATCTTCAAATTGTTATACAGATTAAATCCAATCCCTGATTAAAATTCCATTAGCATACCTCATAGATCTAGACAAAACATTCCTAGAATTTATCTGAATCCCAAAGAGATTCAGATTCCAGCCAGCATCCAGGTCTGGCCTGTAAGTGGGACCACCTGGGGCCCTTCAGATCCTCACTCCAGCCAGCACCCAGGCCCAGCTTATGAGTGAGACCACCCGGGGCCCTCTGGACCCTCATTCCAGCTGGCATCCAGGCCATGCATGTGTATGAAACTTCCTCCATCAGACAGGCCCAGTGTGGAATGCAGGGGCAGAACTCCCTGCAGAAAGGATAGAGGCAAGAACCACCCAGCTGATCCAGGAACAGAACATCTTGCCAGAGTGGCACCAGGTGTTCACTTCCAAAGGCTGCAGCAGGAAGAAGTGGAGCACAGCAGTCAGACCCAAGCCACAACCACCTGGACAAGTTTCAACTTGGTAGATCTGGACCTGGTACTAAGGTAAGAATTCTACCAAAGCTCTACACCAAAGGTCAGAAGACAGTGCTAAACATAATGACAAAGAGAAGGAGCAACATACATTCTCAGGACCCAAACCCACCCAGAACAAAGGCAGGAGAAAATTGCATAGAATAAATTGGAAATCACACACCTGAAATCTCTGAAATAATAACATCTGAAGTAAAGAAAACAACTGCAGAAGGTATAAAGGAAATCAGATCATTAATAATTTCTGAAGTAATAAAAGAAATGATAACTATAATGAAAGAAGTACTAAGTGTTTCTAAAGAGGACACTGATAAAAAAAAAACAGGAGAATATAAAAATGATGGAATCCTTGAATGAGTAATATAGGAAAGAAATAGAATGCATGAAGCAGATTCAAAGTGATATGTGGGAAATTAAAACCTCAATCACAAGCTGGCAAAACTGTTCGAATGAAGGTGAAGATAGACTTTCAGACCTTGAAAACACCATTGCAGCTAGTGAAAATGTAATAAAAGTTCTAAAAACAACTAGGATGCAGGAAAAAAATAATTCCACATCTGCATAACAATGCAAAGATGAACAACAAAAGGCTAAAAGGCATCAATGAGAGAGAAGGAATCAACATAAACGATATATAAATAAGACGGGCAGAAGTAATAGCAGAAAAGTCCCAAATATGGGAAAACAATCTGATATTCAGGCAACAGAATCATACAGAACTCCAAATAACACCAAACCAATTAAAACTACACTCATACATACAATAATCAATATCTCAGAAATTCAGTACAGGAATAGTATATGAAAAGCTGATAAAGAAAAGAAGCAGACCACATTTAAAGGAAAACCCATCAGAATAAGGGCAGAATTCTCTTCACAAACCATCAAGTCAAGAAGAGCATGGCACAATGTACTTCAAATCTTGCAAAAAAACAGATTCCAACCCAGACTGATATACCCTGAAAAACTCTCTTTCAAGTTAAATGGAGAAGTGAAATATTTCCATGACAAAAAACAATTAAAGAATTTCGTAATGAATAAACCAACCCTATGCAGACTACTAAAAGATATTCTTAGAGAGGGATCAAAATGACCACAATCCATGAATGTGAATGGAAAGAAAACAGCAAATAGGGCAAACAACTAGACACAGGAGAAAAAGAGGTGTACAGTAGCAGTCTTTCAATTATTCATTTGTCCACAGCAGCACAATATTTCCATCAGCATACTCTAAAAATGGACTTCTCCTA
>NW_004524664.1:262253-262726 GCF_000260255.1 Octodon degus | reverse complement strand
AGGTGCTTTAGAACACTGAGCCATCTCACCAGCACCCCCCCTTCTATTTTAAGAATTCTAATTATATGGATATAAGTTTCTCGATTTTGGCACAGAGTGAACTATTATATGGCTGATCTGTAAACTTTTTCTTCATGTTTACTTTAGACAATTTTTATTGTTTATATTCATTTAAGTTTGTAAACAATATTTTATAATGTGCAATCTATTATTAATCAATTGTTATGCATTCATTTCAGAATAATTTTTTCTGAAATTCACTCTACATCATATATCTTTCACATTTCAATATTTGTCTACAATTTTTAATTTGCTATACAATTATTATTCATTATTTTTCAACAAATAACACACTGCATATATTCTTCTTAGTGGTTAATTGCTGTACAAGATGCGGACTTGAGATCCTATATACAAGCCCCATTAGAACAAATCATTCTATTCATTAAGAGAATGCAACTATATATCTATCC
>NW_004524664.1:245311-246343 GCF_000260255.1 Octodon degus | reverse complement strand
GGATTACAGGTGCGCACCACCTTGCCAAGTCTCAATTGCCATCTCAGTGTGCCCTGGAGGCGGGGCTGGCATGGCCTGTCTGGGGATTGAACATTCAGCCCCTGTGCCTGTTTTTAGACACTGCAATCCACTGAGGTATTGGCTGGCCCTCAAGATCATTACCCTTGATGGTCATAACTGATATGTACTGATTTATGGTTGCTGTGTTATCTTTCTGTTGTTGATGCCTCTCATTTTCTCACCTTGCTGGATGGATTCCTTCTGTTTCAGTTTATGCAGATGTAATCCATGTTATTTCAAGAATGTCCTTCAAAATATTTTGGAGTTCTTATTTGGTGATCATAAATTTCCTCTTTGGTCTTGGTGATAGAAGACAAAGATCTTATTTCTCCATCAGTTTTGGAAGGTACATCAAGGTGGGTTAAAAGCTGTTTTCCTGTAGGAATTGAAATATTTACTCTAAGCTCTCCTTGACTTGAGGATTTGTGCTGAAAATGATTCTAGTGCTCTTTCCCTTATAGGTGATTTGTTTCTTTTCCCCAACTGCTTTTAAGATTCTTGCGTTGAATTTCTGGAATCTTGTTTATGATATGCCTGGTTTTTTAAATCTGTGATTTGACTGTGATATGCCTCACTGAATTGTATGTCAACTTATTTTTCCCAACAAAGAAGTTTTCAGACTTAACATCTATGAATAGTTTTTTTAAATATCACATGTGTGTTTCATTGACTCCAACCAATCTTGATTTATTTATGACTCATCCAGCAGCTGCTGGATTGATTCATGTTTCCTTGCTAGTTTTTTTTTTCCCTTGGTAGTTTTAAGAAATCTTTATTTTTATGATCACTAAATGAAAGTCTGTCTATGAAGAGAGGGCAAGGAGAAAAGCTGGGAAACATGACAGGGGCAAAGTCATACATTTATACACACAAGATGGGTAAGGCCATGATCCTGAGACACATCAGCAGGTTTTTGAAACTAGCAGTTAATTGGTAGGATTCTCATTCTGACTAACTACATATGCTGATACC
>NW_004524664.1:242138-244187 GCF_000260255.1 Octodon degus | reverse complement strand
AGTTTACTTCCAGATTTATCTCTACTGTCACTGGTAGATAATGTGTGGTGGCAGTGTCTCAATCTGTGTTGATTTATACAAACAAGTCAGCAATAGCTTTATGGTGGTATAGTTGATAATCTCAGAGAATTCTGACTCTTCTGACTGAGACCAGATTCATTCAGTCTGCAGTCATCATTGCACTTCCTGTGGGCCAGAGCCCACCTGGAAGTCACTACATGGAGCTGAGGTATGAGTTTATTTCCAAGATGGCTCCTAGTTGATAACCTTGTCATGCCAATCACCCTCTTATGAGTGAGCCCTCAGCACTGACCAACAGCTTCAACAGCCCTTCACATACACTGCTCTCTTTCACTGTTGCATGTCTCTGTGGAGATCTCTGGGGTTGCCAGCAGTCACTGTGTATCCAGAGGTCCTTTTCCACAGTGAAACTCATATCAGGGAGAAGTCTCCACTGGCTACTTCATTCTTCATTGAAGTTTTTCTCTTAACTCTTTCTGTGGGCTTCAATTAAAACTTCAGATTCTTCCCAGGCCCATAGGCCCCACTTCTCTCCTCCTATCTTCCTCACATGGATGTATTACAGAGGCCAGGCTGTAACTATCAGAGACGCTTTTTCTTTGCTACTTACCTCTCCACTATCTTGGTACTTTGATCCTTTCTTAGTTTAAACTTAAGAATTATGCATTTAATATAAGAATGTAAAAGTGAAATTATAAAATATTTGTATTTTCTCTTCAATATATATTTGCTAAATACATCCAGAGATATAAAAATTAGATTCTTGAAGAAAAAAAACTGTTTTGGTCAAAGGGAGATTTGTAAATTAAAGAGAGAATTCATACAATATCTCTTAAAAGTGTTTGTAAGATTTTATATTACAAATAGTCTATCTAGTAGGTGTAAGACTATGTCAGTGGAAGAGGTTCAAAGATGGATGAATATCTTCTTAATTACTTAGGTTAAGGGAATCATTATAGTTAATATTGGAAAGAAGCTACAGATTAGAAATCATATTTAACTAAAATATCTGTTCAGAGTTCTTGTACTTAAAGTATCTTGATAAATGAGGGCTCACTGTTGGTATGACATAAGGTGAATAATGACCTTCAAATTTCCTTTGAACATATATTCATGAGAACAATGGTGAAATTTTTGAAATCCATTTTACAACTCTGAATGTTAAGCAGAAACTTGCAGGAATGAAAGGTGAAAATTATTCAACAGAAACTCCTGATGCTCAGTGAAAACTTTAACCTTTTGTGTGTTTAACATGCTCCATTCTGTTATTCTCTCCACTGTGCAATGATTTTTAAAACAAAAACCTCATAATCACAGTGAAAACTAGCATCTCTGATAGGACACAAAAGGGTTGGCGCTCCTTCAAGGCCAAAGTCTCAGATAATTATGATCATTTCATGTTTTCAAAGTTTCCCCAGAACACACTATTTATAACATATTTTTATTTGGTCTCAAATCTTGTTCGTGAATAACTGAAGTGAGGCAGTCTTTTTCTATGAGGTATATGTTAGAAACAGAAGCTAAGACTGTAGCTAGTGATAGCACTGGGTAATAGCTGGTATAAATCTACATTTATATAATCTTGTAAAATCAAACATTTTAATAAAAAAGGACAATGAGATGTCTGCATAGAACACTGACAAACTTTAATATCACTTGGTATTTGGAAGATGTGCACAGGTTATGGATATGTTTAGGACTGTGTACCTGCCCTGGAAGGAATGGAGTAGTCCCTGATCTTATGTTTGCTTAAAGCTCTTCTGTAAATGCAGGAAGTGAAGAATAAGAGGTTTAAATTACCTCATTTAATGTTGAAGGAATATCACTTATATACATAAAAAGCACAGGTAAAAATAGCTATTTGGGTAAATGTAAATGATATAATATAAAATTTTTTGTTTCAAACATATTTCTTCTTGTTTCTTATTTGAACACAAAATTTCATAAACTAATACTTTTAATTTTGTTTTGATGGACATGCATTATGTGAAGACATAATAAGCACAATAGTAGCAGAACAAAGAGCAA
>NW_004524664.1:222727-240728 GCF_000260255.1 Octodon degus | reverse complement strand
CCATAATCTTCTTGATCAGAAAGTTTGGAGCACAACTGAGTTACATCTTGTTACAATACAAGTTCTCCTATGTCTAAAATGGAACTTTTAAATCCATCTCAGTCTAAGAAAATATGCATGTCTGTATGTAAAACGAGGGACTCCTTTTGCCAACTAAATGACATTAGGTGGGCAACTGTTCTTAAAGACTTGAAAAATAGGTTTCACTGGGACAGACTGGCTCTGATTCCACTCAATATGCTAGAGGAAATGTCAGGCCTGTTCTGTTTCAGTTTCTTTTGTTTGACCTTATTCCTAATTTTCCTACCTCTTTGTACTTTCATTTTTAGAGGCATGTAAAATTAGGGAAATGATATAGACTGTTCCAATTAAGTGAAGCCCTTAAAAGTGAGCATTTGTTAACACCAAAGACAGGGAAGTCATTTTAGACAAAAGGACACATACCCTGTCTCTGGATCAGATGAGACAAAAGACTATGCCCATCCAAGAGGACAGGTACCAAATCCATGTCCCAGCTTAGTGTTTTGGGCAGGTCTCCTTCAGGAGGCTAATCCTGAGACACAGTGGAGAAAACTGATTTCTGGGTGATGTCAGAAGGAGCTATCTCCAAAGGCAGCACACTTTTAAGACTAAAACACATTTAGTGTGAGGGAGGATCTCCAACCTTTTCTCCTAGGTCTAGATATTATTTAAGTGCATAAGAGCTAAGTTATAGACTTTTAAAACTTTACTGTAAAGTACTAGGTAATCTTGTACAGGCTTTTAACTATCCCTTGTAGAACTTGGACAAACAGTGGCTACTCTGTCATCTGGCAAATGCTACTAGAGCAGCTGCCACTCTTCAAAGCAGAAGACAGTTTCCCCCTGCTGTTCTTTGGTGAATCCCCATTAAAGCCAATGGCTGATGAAACATTGACCCGAGATACAGCTTCATTCATTTCTGGAGACTTATATTTGGTTGTGTGGGCCAATAGAAACTGAAAACACCTGAGGGGTCATGGCCAGGGCTACTCTCTGGTAGATATCTAAATGTGCTTGGTGGAAACTGGCTCTTAACCATTGAAAGATCTCCACCTACCTATTTTACTTTTTTTCCCTCTTTCTGCTAGTAAGGTAAGAACTCTACCCGAGCTTTTCAGTAGAATCTTTAAGTTAGTCACTCCTTCAGAAATTAGGTTGAGGCAGCTTGCAATAGTTTACAGTCTACAGCTGCTATCAGCGGAATGATTTACACCAGTGCCTTACATGTTAACTAAGAGTAAGAAAAATTTTTGTCAGCTTTAATGTGTTTTTTCCAATATATAAAATTTGATTGCTAGATGAAAATTGTAAGTTTTACCTGTGAGATACAAAGATTTTGTAGGAAAGGCTGCCCTGGAGCCTAGATGGAAGTACACAAGCATCTTGGAGATTTCTTTGCCAAAGGGCCCAGGGCAAAGTTGTTCCAGGCAACTGTCTCTTTTGTTTACTCCAAAGATGATCTCTTTTACAGTACAGTAGGGAAAGTGCTCTGGTTCCAACACACCTTTTTATACAGTAGTTATGCTTCCTTCTGTAGACATTACTGTTGCCAGACCAATTGCAGCATATTTACAAATATTCAATGAGTAAGTGCACAGTTCACACGGTTTGCGAGATTCTTGGGAGACAAAAATTGTGTGCCAGTTAGAGGATGCACAGGCTAGGTGGATCTTGTCTCTCCTTTTTCCAAGAGCAACAACCTGCTCTGAAGTGGTCTACTCAGGGGACACCTTGAGGGGGAATCAATTGGAGACAGGGTGGAGACATCCAAAGCTCTCTCTTTTTGCATTTCAGATTATGGGAATTTCACAGTCAAAGTCTCTTACTTCTTTAGTAGAGTACATTATTATGCACTGGAAGATGGTTAATACATATACTCTGAAAAAGAGCTGTTGAACATTTTCTTTCACATGTGCATGGCCTATGTACCCCCTGGACCCAAAATGGAATGCAGAGGAAAATATCAGTTATGACACTGTTTTATACCTAGAATGATACTATAGAAATGAAAACGGTAAAAAAAAAAAGTCTTATGTTCAGATTTTGTTTGCATTAAGAAGTCACTGTTGCCTATTTTTAAAATGTAGATGTGAGCCACAGGAGAATCAGACAATTTAGACACGCAGTGTCCCAGAGCCTATGGCTGCTCTTCCCTAGTGTTTGGAGCCTAAGGACAAGACAGTGTGGAGACAAGACTCACCCACCATTACTGAGAGTAAGGTTTCCCCTATTTGCCTTTTTAAGGGTGGGCTTCTAAAACAGCTGTAATCCAGGCCTCTATGAGGCTGCACTCATCCTTACCTGAATTTAGACAAGCTCCTCAAGGACAATACCCTTTAAGGAAGTAAATAAGCAATTTAGAACTTTCAGAGTTCCTGTGCCTTTTTCTCTGTGACCTAAAACAGATAAACTCAGATCTTATAAGATCTTTAGATGACCCTGATATGTACATTGATGTCTCTAGAGGACTTATTCAGACTTATGAATGCTAATCTTTTTTTTTTTTTTTTTTTTGTATTTTTTTAGGGATGGGTCTATAGGGTGTTCAGGATCTCACTACTAGATCAGACTCATAGTGATCCACCTGTTTAAAGCTTACCAAGCACTAGAATTACAGGCACATGCCACCACACCCAGTTTCAATTGCTGTCTCTGAGCACCCCAAGGGTGCTCAACATGGCAGCCTGGGGATTGAACCTCCAACCCCTGTGCTTGCTTGCAGGCACTTTAGTGTGCTGAGCTATTTTGCCAGCCCTATGAATGTTAATCTTAAACCAATCTTTGACTTCTAGTAAAAGGAAGCCTTACAAGCTGCTATTACATTTTGAAATAAATATTATATTTTTATAAAGAGCCAAGAGGTAGACAACCAGTGGAATGACCTGTTGCCTCTGGAGCCCAAGCATTCAGACCCCTGTTGGCCTAATAGCCAGCCAGGCAGCAGACTGGAAAAGACATTTTCTTTCAAGTGTGTATTCTTAAAGGTTTAAAAATAACTGAAACCAATCCTTTTAGTTATTTTAAGTTTTAGCTACTTACCAGGAGAAAGATAAACACCCCTATGATTTCTTAGAATGTTTAATAGAGGCACTGGTAGGACATACTTCCTGGTATGCTAATTCAAAAGAGGTACAGATTACTCTTACAGATAAGTTCATTACTCAGTAAACTCTAGATATTAGAAAAGAGCTACAAAAGATAGCTTTTGCTCTAGATAACTTGATACTTTAATAAAAATTGCTTTTTTAGTGTGCTATAATTGGAAATGGGAAAAAACCAGGGAGAGAAAGCAGAGATCAAAAATGGCTGCCTTTGTCACAGCCTCAAAACAGATCCTAAGTCTAATACTTTGGGCTCCAAAAGAGCTCAACAACAATGAGGTACATCCACTGATGAAGTTCATCTGCTACTGATGTCAGAAGCCAGGCAAGAATAAGAGGGATTGCCTTAAAAGGCCCCACAAGCCATGCTCTGACTGCAAAGACAACCACTGGCAGTGAGACTGCACTATGAGGTGGAGGCCCCAGAGCTCAGACTCAGATTCTCAGGTGGTCCATTAGGACTGAAGGGCGCTAGGCCTGCCTCCTCCCTCTGGCCAGACTGTTATCACTACCTGTCATCTCCACAGAGGAGTTCTAAGTAATCATGACTAAAGGAAAAAACCCAGCCTATTGCTAGACATTACCACAGGTCTCTTTGTCCTTCTCCAACCCTGACTTTCCTTTCAGTCATAGCACCTCAATAGAAACAGACTTTAAGAGATTTCTTGCTTATGCCTAAAAACCTTGCTCTCTTCTTGGAGAGATTTTATCCTGTCTAAATACTACAATACATATTCAGGTTGCTTACTAATCAAAATGATGCTGAGACTGATTTTTTTACAAATGTAATATATATCATTGCTCATGTGTAAGACTTAAAAAGGTATTTCACTCGTGAAAACAGATACCCAAGGACAGATAAAATCCTGTCAGTGTAAAAGCTTCTAAACACTGGCTATGCTGTGTCCAATAGCTTTGGGCCTATAAATAGAGCCAGGTCTTGTATTTGTGACATAAAACTCAGAGCCACAGTGTTAAAAGGAGAAATGCCTTGGCAGTGCCCCTTGCTTACAATGGAGGCCACATCTACAACACTGAATGGGACAATGTTTTAATATGATGAAATTCTGTGTATTACATTTTAATGTATAAGTTTACCTGGCTAATTTCTGAACTAAAGCTACAGGGATATATAGCAAACTATTAGGCTATAAATAAAGGGGTCTAAAAGCTAGTGGGTTATAATTGCTATTCCTTTAAAAAGAATTCTAACTTACCTGTTAGTTCAAATGTTCATGCTTTGATTATCCATGTTCTAATCACTCAGGAAATTTGTTATTTCTTAGAAGCCAAACCCCAAGTGATTAAACAGGTAAAGCATATAGCAAACATACTAGATTAAATTTAGATTCCTTTCACTGGGACCCACCAGATTTTTGTCTATAGAGACATATTAAGGACTTAATAATTATATCTACCTCATACAGCCCAGGTGAGCTGAGTCATCTCAGGGTTTCCTGCCTCATTACAGGGGAAGCTATCTTCAGGTTCCTTAGGCAGGTCTGATTGCCCTCAGAGATGCTTTCTCTTATCAGTCTAATCCTATATCAGGAAATTCCCTACAGAGGAAGTTGCCCTCACATTCCTTGAGTAGGGCTGCCTCTAGGAGACCTTAAAATAAAAAGTTATATCTTGCTCAGTGAGCCCCAGATATCTGACACAAGTTGCAGAAGTTAGAAGAGTTTACAGGAATGATTTGTCTGAGTTGAGGTTTTTCATATAAGAAAGGACACAGAATGGAATTAATAGACATAAAATGAGAATGGTGATACTAGCCGTCTACAGGAACAAAGGCCAGGTGAGAAACAGGGAAAAAGTTCTGCTTCCTTGGATCTGGACAGAGAGAAGAGACATTTCAAGTAAGAATGCCCATAGCTGCTAGAGAGGGGAAAAAGAAAGTGTTCAAGATGGAGACAGAGGAAGTTTCAGATTGAGGTGGTCATCGGTCTTCCCCTCTCAGCCTGAGGGAACCTATGTTAACTGCCAATATGTGGAGAAAGCCTGTTAAACTTTTAATAGATGCTTATGCAGATTTGTCAGTAGTTACCCAGCCAGTGGCCCCACACCAAACTGGAAAGTACTCAGTGCTTTCCATAGGTCTTCATGTGCCCCAAGTAATGAGTTGGCCAGTTTATTTGAGATACCCAATGGCCGTGAAAGATAAAAAAGGGATTAAACTGCAGATTTAAGAGATCTCTGCTAATGAACCTACAAAAAGTTCTAACTAGTCTTTTTATAATTATAAACTTTAAAATTTGGTGTCACTCTGGATCCTTCTAATGTCTCAATAGCTGTTAAAAATGTTAGATATCAAATCAATAGTATGTTAGATGCTGAGATCTCTTGTACCCTATCTTTATCATTTTTATGGGAAGTTATTACTGTCTACTCGATACAAATCTTTGACTATATTCATAACTATCCTGTCAATGTGATTATTTGACCCATGCATGTTTAATTGTTGGGCTTTGTCTCCTCCAGACTCAAATCATGATAAAAATGTATGCCCAACCATGATAAAAATGCCTGGTATCTATTGAGGGCCTTTATTTTTATTTATTTATTTATTTATTTATTTATTAGAACACCTTGTATTTTTATTGAGTCAATGGGGGGAAATCTATAAATATATATTTATCTTCCATAAACTAGAAATAATTATAGTTTACTCTCCCTGCTCCTCTTCCCATCTATACTTAGCTGGTTGAGAAAGTCTTTCAATTGTAATTTAAGAACAAGACAAACACAAGACCCCACATTTTTTTTATTTAGTGTTGCCATTTTTCCCAGGGTGAAAAGTTAGCATATGTGTAAAGTTATGACATTGTGCCTCCAAAGTTTACTAAGTTGTAATTCAAAAGAGCAATTATGTTTGTGTATGTGCAGAGACATGCATAGTGAGATGTGTAATACAGCCACTATAATTGTTCTCAAATTGATTCTATTGAGGGCCTTTAGATAGAACCTCTGAAGAGTGTCTCTGACTGCTGATCAACAAATATGACTCCTTTCAGCCTGAAGAAGCCAGAGTGGGTCATCACCCACAGTTCTGTCAGGGCAGTTCAGATTACTTCTTCAGAGCAGTGAATATTATATCCAGCTGAATTAGATAGAAATATTATAGGCAGTCAGACAGGGCCAGGCCCTGTCAAGGACAATATAGAAGAGAAGGTGACTTTGCAACTTGGAAGAGACAGACACTATCTATGGGCTAGACTTCAAGACAAAAGAGTAAACAAATACAGCTACATACTTCCCTAGGGATGGACAACAATGGTTGATATTCTAAGCAGGTATCAGTCACCTTGAAAGAGCCCAAATGAGTCACTAACCTAACCCCCAACAGGAAGAGACCCTGTCCCACATTCATGTCCACTTGCTACTTGACTCTCTTTCCCATTTGGTACTGAATTTAAACAATTTTACCTGAGTTATATTGCTTGTAATTTCAGTGGTTGACCATAGTTTTGTCCTACCTCATGTTCACATAAGTGAGTTCCCATGTTCTCCACCACTTTAGACTAGCCTCACCACATGGTTTTACTCTATAAAATTCCCTGGGAGAGAGCTTCCTAGGGATCACCCACTCAGGGCCCCCATTCTGTCCTATTTTTGGACAGAAGCTTTCTTTCCCCAATAAATATATTCTGCTCATAAAATAGTAGTATATATCTATTTAATGTAAAAATGTAGAATTGAATAAAAAGTTTAAAAAATCCTACACAATATATAGAAAAATACAGTCATAAATTATACCTTTAAAGCAATTGCATTAAAAATAAATGTATGGAATATACTACAAGTGAACTGTATAGATGACCAGACTGAATTTGAAAAATAGTTAACAAAAATAATATATTGAGCATAGAAAAATAGAAATAACAAAGAACATGCAAGCAGGAACTACTGAATAGAGAGGATAGTATTATTAATAGGTAAAATAGATTTCAAGATAATTTTTCAATAGCTACAGGGAACACAAAAGATTCAATCTACAGAGACTATACAATAATAATAATAATAATAATAATCATCATCATCATCATTTAAACTCCTAAAAGCAAAGCACCAAGAAATATAAAGCGATAACTAGCAGACCGAATTGAAGGAAGAAATATGAAATGCAACAGGAATAACTTGTAATCTCAGCACTTGGGAAGCTGAGGCAGGAGGATCATTGCAAGTTTGAGACAAGCCTGTGCTACAAACTGAGCTTAAGGCCAACTTGAACTGAATATGGAATCCCAGCTTCAGAGAGAGAGAGAGAGAGAGAGAGAGAGAGAGAGAGAGAGAGAGAGAGAGGAAGAAGAGGAAGAAGAAGAGGAAGAGGAATGAGGAGGAGGAGACAGAGAGAGGATAAACATGATTATTCATGCTTACTTAATGAAAAGAAACATAAAAATTACAAACAATACAGAAATTCACTAAAAACATGAATTTCACAGTATTTTCTTTATTGCCTAGTATTGTCTTTAAATTAGTTGTTCAGATTAACAGATATATGCATGCAAAATGGGAAGAAATAAAAAAGAAAAGAAATAAGAAAGTAAAAGAGTAAAAGGAAAAATAGTTGAAAATTAAAAAGACAAAACAAATTAAGGATTAACTTCTTTCCACAGACCAGCAGGAATCCACAATACAGTTGTCCAAATCATTCTGGTTATACACATAGATACATCTCTTTCCCCTACTTCCTATCCTGTTCCTCTCCTCAACTCAGTAATTCCTTCCTTTTGAAGAATTTCATTCCCTTTTCACAGTACCTACTGTACCATTCAGATTTTATTTTCTATTTCAGGTTCTCACACTAAGGAAATAAACAATCTTGGCACATGTGGATCTAATTATTTCACTTAACAGTATGTTCTCTAGTAGCATCCATTTTCTGATTAAAGCCTCCTGTTTAACTTTTTTATAGCTGAATAGTACTTCATTGTGTAAAATACTACAACTTATTCATCCATTCCTTAGTTGATGAGTATTTGGGTTGCTTCCAAAAATTATCTATGGCAAATTTTGTTGCTATAAGCATGGGTACACATAAATCACTGTGGTGTGATGTTTTCAGTTTTTCTGGAAAAATACTGACAAGGGGAATAGCTGGGTTGAATGAGCATCCAATACTAGTCTTTTGGGGAATTTCCACATTGATTTCCATAGTGGTTGAAGCAGTCTGCACTCCCACCAACAGTGTAGAAAAGGTGCTATTTTCTTTCAACCACTCAATTATTTGTTATTCATTGACTTTTTGATGATAGCAATTCTTTCTGGAGTGAGATAGAATCTCAGGGATATTTTAATTTGCATTTCTCCAATAACCAATGATGTTGAGCATTTTTTCATATATTTACTTGCCATTTGTATTACCTATTCTATTTTATATGTAGCTGTGTAATATAACTTGAAACCAGGACTATTATGCCCTCTACCTATCCAATATTTCCCAGAATTGCTTTTGTTATTCTTGGTCTTTCCTGGTTCCATATGAATTTTAGGATTATTTTTCCCAGTTATGTAAGAAATGGTATTTGTGTTTTGACTGACAGTGCATTAAATCTATAAACAGTTTGTGAATTGTAGTGTGGCAGTTCTGACTATATTGGTTTTGACTTTTGAGAAACATAGGGTTTTTCTCTTCATTTTCTGATATCTTCTTCAATCTCCTTTGTCAGAGCACCAGCCTTTTCACATTGAGGTATTTCACTTTATTGGTTGACTTCTTGTTGATTAGATTAATTTCTGACTACTTCATTTTTCTTGTTCCTATTGTCAAATGTATTGTTTCCCAATACTGATTCCCTCTCCATAAATTTGTTATTGGTGTACTGGAATGCTATTGACCTATAAATGTTGACTGTGTCTAGAGCATTTGTATTTGAACTACAAATGCAAATTTCTATTTAGCTACTTAGAGATATTTGAGTTCAAAATGTATTTAGACATGCTCCCATACCATTAATTTTGGGTACTGATATTTACCTCATATTTTTGTTTTTAGCCTTTGAGCTAATATTTGTGAAACGTTAGCCTGGGAGGCAGCTCTCCTGCTGCAGACCAAAGTCTTCACACAGGTCCTTCAAACAAAGGTCCACATTGACATGGCTTCTCAATATTGTGTGTCCAGTTGCCCTAAACCTGAGCAAGGGTGGAAAATATAAGGCAAAAGAAAAAAGCACATTGTACACAATAAAATAGTCTTAATAAATTTCTCTCTGATTTTGAAAACTTAGAAAAGAATAGTGAAAGTTACATATCACTTCCTGGCACATCTTTCAGAAAAGAAATCTCTCTGGATAGAAATAGATGTGAAATACTAATCTGATGCAGTGCAATTTGCATTATGAAATGTATCACCATCATAAACAATGTGTAGACTCTATTGTTTCACATTAAAAATTTGCAACACTACCAAAAGGTTAACATCTAAGCATTTACCCAGAAGTAACTATGCAGTACATATTATCTCATGTGAGAGCAGTCTGGAAGATAAATAACTTGTTTTGATTCAACACATTAAACTTTTGGACTGGTAGAGTTAATATCAGCATATATTAGAATTACTAAAACTGGTAGCTCTCTTACTTAAATCCAGTACTTGACTTAGCTTCTATTAATACATGAAATATATGAGATTGTGAAAAACTCTTCTTGAATAGTCTTGGATAAAAAATATCACACATATCAATTTAATTTACTTACATAAGCATGACATAAGAATTTTAAAACATTCTATTTAAAACAATTTACCTTTTTTTTCTGGGGCTGGTGATCGAACTTAGGACCTTGTGCTTGCCAGATAGGTGATTATGCCTCTGACCTATCTCCCAGGCCCTAGTAGGATAACTTAAATTGAAATGAATTAGAATGGGACTTTCTTCTCCAGTTTTAAAATTAAGGAAATCATAATTATAATTACCCAGGATTTGTCATGTTTCAAAATTTACTAACTACTCTACTACACATTAGAGGTTTATAATCAACATGTGACTATAAACTCTAATTTCCAAACTGAAATATTAACAGAATATTTCAAGATTACTCATTTCATAATAAATAACTTAGCTAATAAATACAATTAATGAGCTATTAATTATTGTTAGTACTTGATAAACAATTCTGTGTTAAATAGAGAGAAAATAAAGTTTATAAATTTAGATATAGTTTTCTTTCTTTTTTTTGTACTATCACATACATATGTTATCTTTATGTAGTATTTCAAAGCTTGTAGACCAAAAATGTTATTTTTTTCAACAAATAATACACTGCATACATTCTTTCCAGTGGTTAATTGCTGTACAAGATGCAGACCTGTGATCCTACTTACAAACACCATTAGAACAAATCATTCTATTCATTAAGAGAATGCAACTATATATCTATCCCAACCACTTTGAATACAGATACAAAATGGGCATTTATAGTTATATCCCAATTTTTTTAAGTTCTGTTGTTGAATATTATAGGTGTGTAAACTCAGCAAAATATTCTAAAAGAGTCCAGTAGCCCATAATAGCATTGGGTCTTCTGTTTAACTGGCAATGTCAGAAATTATTGACCTGAGTCCCCCACAGCTCAAACTAACAACATGGCTTTACTTCCTATATTTCGTCTTCATACTTTTCTACTGGATGGTTAAGACCAAGGTAAAGCAGGACCTGTGCAACAAGAGTTGTAGCTTTTTGGTCTGAGAAGGTCAGTGAAATGCCCTCAGGATTTATTCTGAGATCCTGTACCTCAGATTGTACAACCTTTGTCAGTGTCAGCCATGTGAATGAGTCACGGCCAATGCTTGGCCAATGTGCTCTCTGTGAAAGCCTGAGAGAGTGTCTTCTCCCCATGTGACTCTCCCTAGGCACACTCTACGTCATCGATCACTTTCCTCTTTGGCCCCATAATCTTCTTGATCAGAAAATTTGGGACACTACCGAGGTACATGACGTCACAGTACAAGTTCTACTTCTAAAATAAACATTTCTTAACACATATATTGTGTAAAAATAAAAGCCCTGGCAATATAAAAAGCCATTTTGTATTAAATGAAAGCAATATTACTACTAATGGCTTGGTTGTATTCTTATGCATTCTAATTTTTGGATAATGTCCTCAAACATATTTTATGATATTTAATTCTCTTTTTAATTTTATGTACTCATATTTAGCCAGATAATTTTGAAACTTTAATTATTTTCTTGTATTTTATTTTTAAAAGATTTATCTTATTTTTAATTGGCCTGCAATAAGTGTACACACAACATGTATTGGACACAAAATGATGTTTTAATGTATGTATATGACCAAATCAGGCTTAAAACAAATATCTTTATCACTTCAAACATTTATTTTATCTTTGTAGTGAGAACATTAAACATATTTTCTTTTAGCTGCTTTGAGATGTACAACGTACTATTGTTGGCATTAGTCATGCCCTGTGTGACTGTAGAACCTCTTCTTCCTGTAAATGACACAGATCAACCTCCCTATCCTGAAACTTCATACTTTATATTTTGTACATTTTCATTTGTTTCTTATTTAGAATGATAAATCAAGAGAAAAATTAAATGAATAGTTATGAAGATCATAAATCAGTGACATATTTTATATGTGTGCTTTATCAGTCCCTCCTTACACATGCACATACTCATGCACACACATGTATATTAACTTTCTTTTCCTAAGCTTTCTTAAATTTTTATATTATGATACTTTACCATTAAGAACTTCAGCATATATCTCCATAGAGTAAGTACAATGTTCAACATAACCATATTAATTTTCCACTTTAAATCTATTATCTAGTAATGGTCCGTATCCAAATTGTACTCATTGATCTCATATCATCTTATATATTTTACTTGCTAATTGAGGTCCTTTCAAGGATATTTGGATGCTACACTGTATGCTGAATCAGTGACAGTCTTGCCATAAGACTGCAGTAAAAACATTTCAGCAGAGAGCTTTATGTTTCCCAAAATGAACACAGGCTATGATTCTCAAATTTCCTCATCAAATCCTTTTTCTGTTAATCATTTTTTTTAATATACCTTTTCACTAAGGAGATTTCCTTTTAGCACTTACTGCTTCTGGGGTACATTTTGTGACCTCGTAGCAGAAGAAATTTGAGCTCCATATATAAGTGACTTGAATATTTTGGTATCAACCAAAAATAGAAGTCTATGAGCTGAAGTTCCCAATGGAGTACCCCTCAGGGTCACTGATGAGTGCAAATCTTCCTGGGGAGAAGAGCTTCTTGCACAGACTCTTTCATTAACTTTGTGTAAATGAGGAATGGCCCAAGGGAAAAGGATTTATGACATAGAAGTGGTAAGTGGGCTAGCTGGTCAGGAGAAATCCAGTAATATTTGGTTTAGGAGGTCCTAGACAGAATCAAGAAAAGGGACTCATAAGGCAGAACAAAAATCATGGGCCTCCTTTAGTGCCATAATATTTTCCATCTGAAAACATCCATCACATAGGTAAATGGGAAGCATGAGCAGTTCAGTTTGACGTACGAGGCTGTGACCAGAGACACTGTAGTGACAAGGCTGGAGAAGAGGCATACAAGACACCTGGGAACTCATGTGGAACTTCAAGTAGTGCCCGTTCATCCTGCTCAGTAGTGACTCCCACTCAAAAATCTGGTTTGCTCTCCTTGCCCGTGGAGATTCTGCCAGCACCATCTTTTGAGGCTTATTGAAAGACTTCTTGATATGAAGTCCTCCATAATATTATATCAGAGAAGCTGATTTATAACTAAGCAAATGTGACATAACCATGGAGTCCACTTAGCTATTACCCACTCATCCTGGCAGACAGGCTTATAGGGTACAAATTTGGAAAGTTGCATATTCATCCAAGGTGACAACTCATAGAACATACCTTATACACAAAGTGTGCACAGTGAGGGAATGTTGGTTATGTAGAAAAATATGTCAACTTGAAAAATACTCCATACTGAGAACAAAGCCACACACCTATTTTGGGCCCAAAGTTTTTTTCTTTGTCTTTCTCTCTTTCTCTTCTTTCTTCTTTCTTTTTCTTTTTTTCTTTCTTTTTTCCTTCCTTTCTTCCTTCCTTCCGTCCTTTATTTATTTATTTATTTATTTATTTATTTTTATTTTTAGGAAAGAGTCTACAGGGTGTTCAGGGTCTCACTAGTAGATCGGACTCATCGTGTTTCTCTTGTTTATAGCCTCCCAAGAGCTGGGATTACAGGCTCCCAACACCATGCCCAGTCTCAATCACTGTCTCAGTAGGCCCTAGGGGTGGGGCCGGCACACAGAATTCATTTCAAGAGCTCACATTTGGAATTCTTCCAACCTAGTTAGGTATGAGTTTAAAAGGCATGGTTCTCAGGTCAGTAAACTGTGTCTCAAAGACAGAATGAATAGTTCAATGATTCCAAAGCTTAAGTACCACCTTGTTTGAGATTTTCATTCCAAAGCTGCATAGGAGAAGAAACAAGTTGCCATGTTGGGAGGCATTAAATAATACCCTGTAAAGTCAGTGCTGCTACTAAGTAACAAAAAATCAGAAGTAGATCTGAAATCAAGGGATACTCAGAGGTGCTTCCTGGAACACTTTACTTTTAGTATTCATCATATGCAGAAAATTGAAGTAATCTTAAACAGCAAGGATTAAGAATACTTTACTTTTTATTTTATTTTATTTTATTTTTTTGTGGAACCGAGGATTGAACTCAGGCGCTTGCACTTGCCAGGCAAGCACTTATTCTACTGAGCCATCTCCCCGGCCCCAAGATACTTTAACAACTAAAACCATTGCTGCTCATCTAGTCCAGCAGCCTACTCCCACCGAAGGGCTGGCTGAGTGTGAAAAAACACTGGAATGGACTTCACAGGAGGAGGATGGCAAATATGAGTTATGATCATCTTATTGATTAGTATGGCAGATATGGTATCTTATGAGAGACTTCTTGAATTGAATGATTTGTAGAGTTTCTGGCTTTTTGAATACTCTCGAAATTAATGTAGGATATTACTACAGGCAAATGAATTAAGTGGTGAATTGTGTCTGGTCAGACTTTATTCCTATCTCAAGTTTTGCTCCAACTTTGCTGTAGCAACTTACACTTTTAGTTTGCTAGCACACTGTCTGTTCTGGGTATTTTTTCTATCTAATATCATTACATAAGATTATTGCTGTACTCTGCACAGACATCTACGTGCAAACCATAGGAGAGAAGGAATAACATTTGTGAAAATCTTTGACTTGTGAGAAACAAAATTTAGTTGGGTAACTAATTCTATTATTTTTTGCCTAGTAAGAAAAACATGTTGCACATAACACTCAAGTTTTTTCCAAAATGAATGAGTCTAGTAACCTCAGATAACTATTATTCAGCATAAAGCATACCTTCATATTACATCCCATAGTCAACTAAGGCACACAAAACTTTGTATCAGGGTCTACTTTTGGATAAGAAAAAAATGAATCCAATCTAATATAACCATTAATATTTTTATTATGTAGTTTATATAGTTTGTGTGCTGAATAAACACTTTCCCAGAGAAACTAGCTGTCCTCATATATTCACTCTGTCGAGATAGGCTCATTATCAATGTAAAAGAACCCCTGAAATTTATAGACTTAATATTATGGTCATGGAAGTAATGAAAATATAGTAATAGTAAATGAAAGATCAATGTAATAAAGTATGAAAAACATAAAGCCATCTTAAAAGTGATTGAACCATAATATTTTATTCATTCGTCCATGCTTCACTTCCACTTAAATTTATTTCACTTATAGTCTTGGAGAATACAAGTGCTTCAAAGCTCTCATATTCTGAATCTATTCTGATCATTAGCAGTTTTCCTTTTGTGATTGAGTAGTGACTGAGTAGTCATAGTGGTATGATGTATGTCTGAAATCTTCCCTACAGTTGTCCTACCTTCAGAGGTGGGCTTTGGAAGGTGAATAGATCACTGGAACTCTACACCTATTGGGGAATTTAACCTGCTGAATAATGCACACCTGAATATGTCCTTAGGACAAGGGGCTGGTTGGGGTGGGCCAATGGAGTCTGACATGGAGGGCTATTAACTCATCCACAGGGCCTTCTCTCTCACTGCTTCTCGACAGCTATGGATTGAGCTGTGGTCCCTCACCAGGCCTTTCTACTGTCATTTCTGCCTTTGAGTCAGTCTGTCATGGATTGAACTCTCTAAACTAAGTTTTTTTTTTCCTTTCTTTTTATGCATTTGGTACAGGGTCTCATTACACATCTTGAACTGTAATGACACTCCTGTCTTAGCCTCCCAAGCACTGAGATTACGGGTTTCTGGTGGCTAACTCAACACGCCCAGGGGCAGAGCCCATGCAGCTTGTGGCTGGGGGATCAAACCCTGCAAAATAAGTTCAAAGTAATTCTCTCCTTCTTTAAATTGAGAGTGTTGGGTATTTTTTCCCAGTGTACAAGAGCTGACTAATATGTATAATAATGAATATTGGCCCTTCTTTATGACTGTCAGTGGTTTGTTTGAAAAATACTTTGCCATCTCTATTGCGTTAGGGAGCATAGCCTTACTAATGAAAAAGATACATACCAGGAACATATATGTTACATAGGATGTTGTTTACCTAAATTGTGCCAAGTGATACAGAAATCATTTAAGATATCTGGTTAATTTGCATAGGTCCTGCTTTACCTTGCTCTTAACCATCCAGTAGAAAAGTGTGAAGACGAAATATAGAAAATAAAGCCATGCTGTTATGTTGAGCTGTGGGGGACTCAGGTCAATAATTTCTGACATTGCCAGTTAAACAGAGGACCCAATGCTATTATGGGCTACTGGACTCTTTTAGAATATTTTGCTGAGTTTACACACCTATAATATTCAATAACGGAACTTAGAAAAAATGGGGTATACTGATGAATGTCCATTTTGTATTTGTGTATTCCAAGTGGTTAGGATAGATATATAGTTGCATTCTCTTAATGAATAGAATGATTTGTTCTAATGGTGTTTGTAAATAGCTTTACAAGTCCACTTCGTGTACAGCAATTAACCACTAAGAAGAATATATGCAGTGTATTATTTGTTGTACTTCCGATTGGATTTGAAACTGTCTCATTGCTATTTGTTTATCAATAAAACTTTGAAAAAACAAACAAAAAAAACAAAAAAAAGATATCTGGTTATTTTAAAAAGAAAGAGAATATTAACTTTGGGAGCAATAAGACTTTTAAGAATGGTGACAAAGATAAGAAACTCAAAAGTGCACTAAAACACATTCAGAATGTGCATCGAAAAAAGAAGAATGTGCATCAAGGTAAAATAATCTCACTAATGTATTTAGCATGAACATTAAGAAAAGTGTTATGAATACAGTTCCTCATCTGAATTTTGTCAATTATTGTCAGTTTGTCTCAGAAGCAACATCATGATGACTCTCACTCTTAATCTCTTAAGGGGGCAGGGGAAATTCAAAATACATTGATCCTAGAAATTGGAAGCTAACAGAAAACAGAGTGCCAAGTGTGGTAATTGGAATTTTCTTAATGACAAGTTAATAGATGCCCAGAACATTGTTGATTGCCTGGCATATAACCGCTTACTGGCCAAATAACAACTCAAGGCTTGTTGCCATATTACTAGCACAAGACCAGACTGATTCATTACTTTACCCCACTCTGCACACTTTTGAATCTTCCTTTTATGACAAGTATTTAATGAGAGGTTGTGCATTCAAATGCATCTTTATAAAATATCATAACAGCAAACAATTCCAATGTTTTATATAGGAATGAAATGGGCCAATAAAATTCAACTGGAATTCATGTGGAAAATATCAAATTGATTTTAGTCATGCTCTAGTACTGATAGTTACATGATGTCTTTCTCTTATTTATCTTAAAATGTTTTATGTCTAGGTGCCTAATGTAGAATATTAACTTCCAATAATTATTTATAATTATCCTTGCATATGTTTCATGTATGATAAGTGCTATTCATTCCTTTTTTAGTTTTTGGAATTACTTATTGTGATTGGAAGCATTTTCTAAAATGTTTATACATGACATTTTAACTTTGGTCTGTATACAAAGATTATTCAAATATTTCACAGCTTAATTCATTTGATCCTCTGTCATGAAGCTGATTCATTTTACCGTGAAACTCTATATAGTTTAAAGTGTGTCTATTTGGAATGGGGTTAACAGTTTTATGATACTTTCTGTCCTATTTTCCTGCTACCACTTCCTTCTCCAGAAGTTTATGGAAAAGTTTAGCATTATAAAATATTGGCTCATCTGAAATTTTCTTCATTCAGAATTACTTCAACCTGTGAAGAGAAGGAACTGAATCTGAACACCTGGTAGGTTTCTATTTCTTATTACTGCCACAACTAACACACATGCACACACACACACACACACATACACACACAAACAGAGGCACAGATTCACACACACACACACACACACACACACACCCCACATGCCTCTTGCTATCTTTCAAACCTTTTCAAGGGACTTCTACAAAATGTTTGCATGGTGTTAACAATGTAGTTTCTAGAGTTATACCACCAGAGATTGACTCATGGCTTAGTTATTCCTTGGCTAATTATGTGACCAGAGTTTTTAATGTATAAAATCAGTCTTTTCACATTATAAAATGACCAAAAAAGGAGTACTTCTAACTTTAGCATATTTTTGTATTAAAAGAGACAAGGCTGGGGATATGGCTCAGTAGAATAAGAACTTGCTACTGTAACGTCATGTACCTCGGTTGTGTCCCAAATTTTCTGATCAAGAAGATTATGGGGCCAGAGACCCAGTCCTAGCCCAGGTCCGGTGAGTGTGCGGAGAGTTTCCTGCTAACCTGTGCCGGCGGGACCAGTCCCAGCCCAGGCGCAGC
>NW_004524664.1:177582-217142 GCF_000260255.1 Octodon degus | reverse complement strand
AGGTTGAACTAGACTGATCTTGACCTGGTGGTAAGATAATAACTGTACCAAAGCTCTACACCAAAGGTCAGAAGACAGTGCTATGCAAAGTGACAAGAAGAATGAGCAAAATGGATTCTCAGAACCCGAGCCCACCCAGAAGAAATGCAGGAGGCAATAGCATAGAAAAAATTGGAAATAACACACCTGAAATCTCTGAAATAATAGCATCTTAAGTGAAGAAACAAATGTAGAAAGGTATAGAGGAAATCAGATCATAAATAATTTCTGAAGTAAAAAAAGAAATGATAACTATAATGAAAGAAATATTAAGTGCTTCTAATGAAGATATTGATAAAAAAGAGGAGAATATAAAATGATGGAATCCTTGAATGAGCAGTACAAGAAAGAAATAGAGTGCATGAAGGAGTTTCAAAGTGATATACAGGAAATTAAAACCTCAATCACAAGCTGACAAAACCATTTGAGTGAAAGTGAAAATAGACTTTCAGACCTTGAAGACACCATTGTAGTTAGGGAAAAGGTAAGAAAAGATCTTTTAAAAACAAGCAGGATGCATGAAAATATAATTCAACATCTGCAAGATGATGCAAAGATGAGCAATGTAAGATTAATAGGCATCAATGAAAAAGGAGTCAACATTAATGATATAAAAAAGAATATGGACAAATGTAATAGCAGAAAACATCCCAAATATTGGGAAACAATATCACATTCAGTTAACCAGTCATATAGAGCTCCAAATGTCATCAACTCAATTAAAACCACACTCAGACATATAATAATCCAAATCTCAGAAATTCAGCACAGAAACATTATACTAAAAGCTGCTAGAGAAAAGAAACAGATCACATGTAAAGGAAATCCCATTAGAATAATGACAGAATTCTCTTTACAAACCATCAAGTCAACAAAAACATCAAACAAAGTTCTAAAAATCTTGTAAGAAAACAAATTTGAACCCAGACTGATATACTCTGCAAAACTCTCTTTCAAGTTAAGTGGAGAAGTGAAATACTTCCATGACAAGAAACAACTAAGATTTTTCATGACAACAAAGCCAACCCTATGCAGACTACTAAAAGATATTCTAGAGAGGGATTAAGATGACCAGAACTCTATGAATGAGAATGGAAAGAACCCACCAAATAGGGCAAACAACTAAACACAGGAGAAAAAGAGGTAAACAACAGCAGTCTTTCAATTTTTCTTTTATATACAGCAGAACAATATTTGCTTCAGCATACTCTAAAAATTGACTTCTCCTGCACCCTATGGATCATGATTCTGTCCAGGTCTTCAGGGTGAATATTGAGAAAAGAGCAGTAGCTCAGTCCCACAAGGGACACCTGGCTACCAGTAAGCATCATAGACAATGTCCATGTCCACGACATACTAGAAATTTATGTGATACCCTATTTCCAAAATGTTAGAAGCATTGGTCATGTATTTTCCATTCTAGTATTTATGTTACATTTTATTTTTAGTAATTCTTTATTGTCATGAAAATTTTTTCTTAGTTGATATATTTGTATATAGTAACCTATTCAAATACTATGTGAGTACTCTGAATTAATATATTTCCCCTACTATTAGAAACTTTAAAAATATATTTCTATTTTCCATTGACTTTATATTGCTTCTTCCTTGTCCTTCACACACACACACACACACACACACACACACACACACACACACACACATATGAAAAAAACATTTATATTACCAGAGATAGGATTGATACTGTTTTGTGGAAATCTACAATGATCTTTTAAATGGGTTCATCTAAAATAATTATAGTTTACATAGTCTTGCATAACTACCACTTTGAGCAGTCTATCCTTTATCTGGGACCATATAGCAACATCTCTTGCCTTCTGGATTATGATCTTTGTTATTTTCTACATGCTACATCTGGAGGTATTAGAATATTTTAAATTTGTATAACTAGAAAATATTTTACTTTTAGTCCTCTAAGGTATGTTTGCTAAGTATAAAATGCAATAAGGACAGGTCTTTTTTTAGTTCTTTAAATTAATTAGTTCTCTCTCTCTCTCTCTCTCTCTCTCTCTCTCTCTCTCTCTCTCTCTCTCTCTCTCTCTCTCTCTCCCCTCTCTCTCTCTCTTTCTCTCTTATGCAGTATCGGGGATTGAACTCAGGCCCTTGAGCTTACCAGGCAAGCACCTATTCTATTGAGCTATTTCCTCAGCCCCGCTCTTTTTTTTTTCTAATGTGGAATAAAATGCTATTTAATTTTGTTCTTCCATAGCTAATGTTTTTTTATGTCTACGCCTTAATGGTGTTTCTCTTTACAGTTAATTTTGGACAATTTCATTTTGGTGTACCTTAGTATGATTTTATTCATATTTCTTGTGCAAATGGTTCATTTTTCTTTGAGATATGGTGCTATAATTTCAACTAAATTCAGAAATTTTAAATATTTAAATACTTATTACCTACCTCTTTCTACTTTGAGAATTCTAATTAGATGAGTATGCTTCTTGATTTTGGCAGAGTGAACTATTATATAATTGATCTGTAAATTCTTTTGTCTTCATTTTTATTTTATTTTTTTCCATAATTTTATTGAGAAACGAATAGCAATGAGACAGTTTCAAACCAAATTGGTAGAACAGTTTCAATAATTAACACATTGCATACATATTTCCTAGTGGTTCATTGCTGTACAAGATGCGGACCTGATATCCTATTTACAAACACTATCAGAACACATCCCTCTATTCATTAAGAGAATGTAACTGTATATCTATCCTAACCATTTTGAATACACGGATACAAAATGGGCATTCATCTGTATTCCCTTTTTTTGTTAAGCTCTGTTATTTGAATATTATAGGTGTGTTAACTCAGCAAAATATTCTAAAAGAGTCCAGTAATCCATAATAGTATTGGGTCTTCTGCTTGACTGGCAATATCAGAAATTGTTGACCTGAGTCCCCTACAGCTCAGCATAACACCATGGCTTTACTTCTTATGCTTCATTTTTATCCTTTTCTGCTGGATGGTTAAGAGTAAGGTAAAGCAGGACATATGCAACAAGAGTTATAACTTTTGGGTATGATAAGGTCAGTGAAATCGCCTCAGGATTTATGCTGAGATCCTGTACCTCAGATTGTAGAAACTTTGTCAGTGTCAGCCATGTGTATGAGTCATGGCCATTGCTTGGCCAATGTGCTCTCTGTGAAAGCCTGAGACAATGTTTTCTCTCCATGTGACTCTCCTTAGGCACACTCTACATCATCGATCACTTTCCTCTTTTGGCCCCATAATCTTCTTGATCAGAAAATTTGGGACACTACCAATTTACATGATGTTGCAGTACAAGTTCTCATATGTCCTGATTCATTTTTATTTTAGATAATTTTTATTGTTATATTCAAGTTTGTAGATAACTTATTTGCAATGTGACATCTCTTATTAATCTCATACTATGTATTCATTTCAGAAATGTTTCTCCAAAATTCACTGGCTACATCTGATATCTTTCACATTTCAACATTTGTCTATAATTTTTAATATGCTGTATAATTATTGATTTTAAATAAACTTAATGAGAAAAAATAAAAAGAAAAAAGTAGAGTAAGGTAGACATCTCTGTGGTTGTTATTGTTATTGGGTACTATATTCTCTTTTTGTGGAATGGCAAAATAATAAATAAATACATAAATAAACAAACAAATAAATACCACTTTTGTTCCCTGAGAGAAATCTAATTCATATGGTTCTAATAAAATTACATGTACCTCAGCTTTCCCTATATGTGTAGACTGAGGCATATGTTATCTCGTATTTGCTAGAACAAGTCCCCATCTCACTGGCCAGTGTTATTTTAGAGAAGGATCGTCCTTAAAAATGTGAAGTCTACATTTAGAGAATTAAAGAGTCTTTTGCTTCCTTTGTTGTCAAAAATCTTAACATGTCAACTACCAACTTTCCGTAAAATATAGATTTACTTATATATAATGCCCAATGGTAAATAAATTTCAAATATATAAAGGAGAAGGGAAGATGGCACTCTTGTTGGATTTCTTGAGCTCTGTGGTCTGATTTTACCAGAAGGTAGATGTAGTCTTAGATTTTGTGATTTTTGTGAGGAAATATAAGCTAGAATTCGAAGCTTGGTATTACTTATTGGCATCAACATAGGCTAGTAATGTTTAATCCTTAGCTATAATCTTATTCATAATAAAAAATGTTAACGCCTAATTGGCTCATAAGAATTGAGGAAGTTCCATGAAATAGTATTGGAGGAAAAATGATGCCTGCTTATCCAAGGGGAATACATTCTAAGAATTTAATGGATGCTTAAGACTGTAGATAGCACAAAACCTTATTCATACCAATTTTTCCTACATTCGTATTATAAAGCTTAATTTTTAAATTAGTTGTGGGAACAGATTAACAAGAACTATTAATAGAAGAAAACAACTATAGTAATATGCAATGATAACTTCAAAAACATCAATTACTTGTTCCTGAAAAATTCCATGTAATATTTCCACACCAGAGCTGATTGTGGAAGTAAAACTGCAGATACAAGGAAATCACTATGTATAGTGGCCTACTTACTACACAACCCTGCATTAAATTTCAAAGTTATTAAAGTCGTTATCTGGAGCAGTGTATAAAAGCGCTACTGCTTTTGAGACATATACCTCTAAGTTATAAATACTGACCTTTACACTTAAGCATCAAAAACATGGTACTTTACTAGTGAATAAGATAGAGTGGGGCCAGGCATGGTAGTCCATGCCTTTAATTACTGCACTATGGAGGATTGCCATAAGTTTGACACCATCCTGGGCTACAGAGTGAGTTCAAGGCCAGCTTGAATTATATACTGAAACCTGTCACAGTAAAAAGAACTGAATAAATAGACTCATTTATAATACATACATCTCAGTGTCTACTGAATATATAATTTCAATATTTTCCTAGTAGAATGATTGATCGCAACCTTTAAAAGTGTATGCTCAGCTTAAGAACTAGGCCTTTATTGCTAATGAGAAGTGCATCAGTGCACCATGAGAAAGGAAATCCTGAGGACCCTGTTAAATACATGAATTTCAAGGACTAATTCATTACACATTGGGCTTTCTATCATGATGTTAATTATTCTTCCTTATTGAACATGTGTATACATGTTTACATGTGTGTAATTCAGTTATGACAGAAAAATAAACATAACATTATTTATTCTTAATACTTTCATTCTATAGCATATTGCTAACTTTAGTCTTTCAGAAAATAATTGAAATACATGGTCTTTCAATTAGAATCAGTGGATAAAATTTTCACTAAAACTTTAGACTCTAGGATTGGCCTTGGATGATGAGATGATGAGGAATAATATCTGGAATTCTTTTGATTGCAGGTCACCAATCTCAGTTTCTTCCATCATTTGAGCTGTAAAGTTAGAACTAATTATGCCATCTTCAACAGTCTATTCAGTGATAGAAACAATAAACAACACCAAATTAATTTGAATATATAATTCAGGTTATAAGAGACATTCAGTAGGCTGGGGTGAGGTAAGTTTCAAGAAAGTTGGGTAATGAATGTCAAAACACAGTTAAATAAGAGTAATATGTTCTAATTGTTCTACAAAGTAGATTGTAGCTATTTGTAAAAAGGATCATATATCTTATTAATAACTAAAATGGAGAATTTTGAAGGCTTCAAACACAATATAATGATATAGGAAACATTTTACCTTTTATAATCACTAAATATCAAGTGCATCTATTAAAATATCACATTATCACATAAATAAGTGCAATTATAACGTGTTAATTAAAAATGAAAAAAATGCTAAATTTGTGAAAATGTTGTGTATCCTGTCTTGCTTGTTATTCACTGTATACATGTATTGAATTTTGACACTATATATCATAAATTTGTACAGATTAAATTTAAAAATAAATTTGCAAGATATGATAAAAATGAAATAAAACAAACTGAAACCATAACTGTAATATCAATGGTGTTGTAAGAAAGGATGTAATTGGCATTGAAGTGAACTCATCCTGTTTTAAGCCAGAATTGAGTCTCTGATATACAGCTGTGGCTTAAAGGATGTCTTAAGTCCTAAGGCTGTCTTCATCCTAAATTCCATCCTTTATTGGTGTTTATGTAATAACTTTAAATTTAATTTTAAAAAAAGTTCTATAGTTTGCTTCTGGGTCTTATTTTCTCAGAAGAACTCTTAACAACTGGCATTCTGTGCAGTGTATGTTGAGAGTTTGTCCAGTCGATCAAGCACAATCTGATCATAGGGCCAGAGTGAGCCAAGGCCAGTAAGAGTAAGATATCATCAACATCTGATTGTTCACAATAGTCTCCAGATTTGTGCTGTATTACTGATTGGAAGGACTGAGTGTGCTTTATCATCCTTCATAATGTCCACAGCCAAGAAATTGTAGTGGGATCCTGGGCTCTTGTGATCTTAGTTCAGGAATTTAAGTTTCGATCCAATCACACAAATCTTAAAAGCATTTCAATCTGGGTGGATAGTTTGGCAATTAAGGTGAGGTATTCAAGTAGAAGTCCAAAAGGCATTGCCACAACTACATACATATCCTTCATGACCTGAATAACAATCTTCTTCTAAAGCTAATACTCAAAGAAAGATATAAAGACATATAATTGTTTAATTTCAAATTTGCAAAATTAAAGGATTTAATTCCTCAGTGCCAGGGAACAGGGTCCTGAGTAGGGACAATGGGACATTAAGGAGAAACAAGGCACATAAAAGGAAAGCTGGGACCAGGTAGGACTTGACCCCTCTGACAGAGAAGCAGAATAAAACCAGCAAGACTGTCTTTGTTTATACACAGAAAAAGTAAGAGAGAGAAAGAGCACATACAGAGGAGTCAACAGTTCAAGATCTCAGTATTTGTCTGAGAACACAGAAAGGAAAACATTCTCAGAGCTATCAGTGATGTAGTTAACAAAGAGGAGCACCAATGGCAGACAACTGCTGGATGGGCCTTGCTCTAGTCCCAAGGAATTTGCTAACCTCCATCTCAGCCATGGCTCAGCCGCTCCCCATACTCAGTAGTTTCAAAAAGAAATAAATTTTAATATGCATTTGAGAAAATCTCTTTGAACATGAATTTGTCTCATTATAAAACCAAATGTAATTTGGGAGAGCACAGTTAGTTCCTATGATAGAAAACAAGGCATGAATTGACTCTGAGATGTTGAATCTCCTTCAAAAGCATCTTCAGGTTTTGCTTAAATTATTGCTTGAGATGATCTCATTCACTCACACTAGCACAACTGTGAAAACACTTTTAAAATAATTTGACCAGACTCCAGTGTAGAAATACAAGTATGCCCCTGAGGTTTTTGCTCTTATCTAACCAAGTTTAAAGAAAAGAGTTTCCATTACAATGTTCATTGTACATAACGGAGTGCATTTTTTTTACTTTACATTAGTATTATAACATTTGAGTGGTGATATCTGTTATAGAGAAGATCATGAAATATTTTTTCCAGTTAGTTAAATTGTAAACATAGCTACTTTAAATTTTAGATGTGCATTAATTATCAATTTTTAAATGGATTCCAATAATGACTATTTACTAATGGTAACATTCTGATCTCTGATTAATCTTTATCTTTCTGAAGCCCACTACAAAGTTTGTGCATTCATGGTTCCTAGGACATCAAGATGAAAGCAGTGAAGGCTGAGGGGTGGGAAGTCAAAGACAAGCTGGATTACAGATAGTCGCGGTGGTTATGCAAGTTGTAATCAGGATGCATAAATATCTTTGGATTTTCTTTACAAGAAGTCTTATTTATTAATACTAGTGGTTTAAAATTTCAGAGACACATTTACCTTAATTATTCAGATACTGAGATGATCCAGTCTTTTTATTTAGTTTGCGACGACGAATTTCCATCATATTTGGATTGATTTTTTTCATGATGAAATAACAGCTGCTTTAGATAAAGAAGGGGAAATTTAACATTTAAACTAAGAAGGGCTGGGGAGATGGCTCAGTGCAAACGCCTGAGTTCAACCCCGGTTTCGCAAAAAACCAAAACAAAACAAAAAACAAATAAACTAAGAGAAGCAGAGCTCAGTAAATTAAAGCATCTGTAAGCAGGCACAGGGGCCGGGTGTTCAATCCTTGGCCCTGCCATTACAGCCCCGCTGAGATGGCAACTGAGACTGGGCGTGGTGGCACGGGCCTATAATCCCAGTTCTTGGGAGGCTTTATACAGGAGGATCACTAGGAGTCCGATCTAGTAGAGAGACCCTGAACACCCTGTAAGTCCTTCCCTAAAAATACAAAACAAAACACAAAAACCCCATAAATTAAGAGAAGCAGGGCCAGCGAGACCGCTCAGCAGACTAAACTACTGCTTTGACAAGCACAGAGACCAGGGTTTGATCCCTGGTCTTACATGCCGCACCAGCCCCATCCCCACCCCCCACATCCCCCTCTGGATCCTAGCATGGTGGCGCAAGCCTGTAATCCCAGTGCTGGGGAAGCTGAAAATAGGAGGATCACTATGAGTCTGAGCTGCACAGGGAGACCCTGTATTAAATACATAAATGAAAATAAATAAATAAATAAATAAATAAATAGATTAAGATAAGCAGTGGCTTGGGCAAGGACCAGCACCAAGAATTGAGGGCAGCTACATCATTTTGCACTACATAACTGGTGACAAATACAGGATTTATATCAATATTATTCCTTTATTATATTAATAAATATGGAATTTGTCATTTTTATTTCTTCCTTTTTATTTTATAAGTTGTCATTTCTTTTGTCTTATACTCTTCATTGTACATTTAGATGGAAAAGGATTTTTAAGCATCTTAGTGAAATGCATAACCCTAACGAGGGGAGGAAATACTAAAATAATGACTACTGAGCACCTATGAAGTGATGTGCACTCTTTTGTGTTTTAAAGAAATAATCTTATTTAAATGTTACTAAATTCTTTTTTAGATGATTAGGCTGATAAGTTAAAAGGTGAAATGACCAAAGCAGGATTAGACAATTAATTATGGGTGACTTTGAGATTTTAACCTTGTGTTTTCTATTTTGCCTCTTGAAATTTATTTTCTTCTTAATTACACATTTTAAGTAATCCCATAAGTTTTGATTATTTTGTTTGCTGTACTCAGTAAAAAAGAGGTAACATTCACAGACTTGATTCTTTAAAAGTATGTTTATGAACCAAACAACAGTGTGGAATATATCTATTGAAAGAATGTCAAGTTCAAAAAGTAGAGGAAAGAAGTGTGTGCTGATGCCAGGAAAGAAAAAGATGTATACTAGGTGTGACTTAAAAGACAGTGGATGCTTAAATTTTAAAAGTTTGTTACAGGAAAAGAGACATTGCCATCAATACTCTCCCAAATACTTGCTCTTGCTTCAAACACATCCCATCATTGTTGCCACATTCGAAAGCACTGGATTCATGAAGTGTTACAAAAAAATATACTGAGTGCTGTTCCCAAGTGCCATCCACTGGAAAGGTAGAGTCCTAGAAACAATACCATGCATCCTCCTTCACCTTATTTACCAGAGCTAGCAACATGCACCTTCTAGCTTTTCTCCAAACTCAAAATAACACAAGTAAACAAATGAACCTTATGCACTGATTCTAAAGGTAAAGATAGCTACTACAACACAACTAAAGACAAGAGAAACTTCCCGAACTGCTTTGAAAGTGGCAAAGAAGAAAACTGTGTCAAAATAAATATTCTTAATTAAACATTCACCATTTATAATATATTGTTTGCTGTACTTTATATACATACATATAATATATGTGTAGTCAGTGACATTTTAATACTTCTTGGCTAAATGACTTAGAAACAACTAAGTGCTAATCCAAAAATGTTTCACGTTTACTCTGACAAAAAACCCAAGCTACATCATCCCTGTCCGTATATGTATGAAGTCATTTGGAAGGTGGAGACATGAAACATTTGCTCATTAATGGAGAGCACTTGATACATTGCACACCATAGCCCTTCTGGCATTTTGTGTTAGACAAATAAACTTAGGCTTGATTTTATAAGAGAGTTATGTGTAGAGATGGTATGTATGATCATTTATGACTGGTGCCATAAGAAATAATAATTTGTCAACCTCAGTAAGAATTAAGAACCTACGGTATTAATTTTGAGACATGAAAGGACTTGAATTACATGTTACTTACAAGGACAGTTGATCAAATTGATGGGAAAGTATAATTCAAATATCAATTGTTCTTGGTAGCTTTTATTTTGATACCCTGTAAAAACTAGTACACATTTTGAATTTTACATCAAGCCTTCAAGAGGCACACCATACATCATTCTAGCTACATACTGTCATCTACCTATTAATTTAGTAAATGCATCCTGACCTTCATCATAGATTTGACTTACACTGATGCCAGGAGCATAGCTTATGCTGGGAATGCTATCGAAGTTTAGTATTCACATTTGCATGGCTCATAGTTGAGTGTAGATGTCTAAGTTTCTACAAGTATGTTTATTTCTAGGAAATCACTTTATTTCTTTGCCATTACTGAACATATGCTTGGGGTAGCTTTGTAGTCTGATGAACTGAGCTGAATTGCATACAGTGAGTTGTTTGCATGTTATTTAACAACTTGTTTTTTTTCCTACATAAAATAATTTTTTTATTTTTTATTTTCATTTTCATTATATTTTAAAATAATTTTTATTCATTTTTTTCCATAATTTTGTTGATAAAAAATAGCAATGAGACAGTTTCAAACCAAATTGGTAGGACAGTTTCAATAATTAACACATTGCATACATTCTTCCTAGTGGTTAATTGCTGTACAAGATGCGGACATGATATCCTATTTACAAACACCATTGGAACAAATCATTCTATTCATTAAGAGAGTGTAACTATATATTTATCCTAACCACTTTGAATACACAGATACAAAATGGACATTCATCTGTATACCCTTTTTTTTGTTAAGTTCCATTACTTGAATATTATAGGTGTATGAATTCAGCAAAATATTCTAAAAGACTCCAGTATCCCATAATAGTATTGGGCCTTCTGCTTCACTGGCAATGTCAGAAATTGTTGACCTGAGTCCCCTACAGTTCAACATAACACCATGGCTTTACTTCTTATACTTCATTTTTATAGTTTTCTGCTGGATGGTTAAGACCAAAGTAAAGCAGGACCTATGCAACAAGAGTTGTAGCTTTTGGGTCTGGTAAGGGCAGTGAAATCACCTCAGGATTTATGCTGAGATCCTGTACCTCAGATTGTCGAACCTTTGTCAGTTTCAGCCATGTGGATGAGTCACAATCATTGCTTTGCCAATGTGCTCTCTGTGAAAGCCTGAGAGAATGTTTTCTCTCCATGTGACTCTCCTTAGGCACACTCTACATCATCGATCACTTTCCTCTTTGGTTCCTTAATCTCCTTGATCAGAAAATTTGGGACACTACTGAGTTACATGACGTTACAGTACAAGTTCTCATATGTCTTGAGTTTTAATTGATCTTAGAAGGCTAGGGCCAAAATGTTGGCTTTCCTTGCAGCCCTCCTTTTTCTCTAATTTTGGTCTGCAAACTTGGGTTGTTAATCATCCAGAAGACAAGCTTATTGTTATTGCCATACAACTTAGGCTGTTAAGCTTAACCTCACTATCTGTCTGCATATCAAACATCTTAGGCATTATATGGAACCGGTATTTTTCATTGATTATTGATATGTTGAACTTTAAGTTACTACAGAATATGACAAAAAAACATTTAACAATTAGAATATATTTTAAAAGCAGGCATAAAGAATTATGTATTTCTTATGTTTACACATAAGTCCAAAAATCTCACTATGTACAACCTTGAAGTAGGACAGTCCTACAATATTCCTTTTCTGTCTCTTGCTTTCATTTATCACCCCCTTTCTTTTTGAACAACCATCTACTTGAGAGATGTCATAGCAGCAACTGGCATGTAATGACAAGCAGCCCATATTCAGAGAACCAGAATGACAGGCACTCCAAGCATGAAACTACTATTACAAGTTAACATCTGCAGAGCAAGAGCTTAGTTCACAAGTATCAGTATATATATATAGTTAGGGTGAGAACAACTTGTTCAATGACAACATATTTGTTATACTATAACAATTACTTAAAAATGTTTGTATTTTCTGAAGTTCTTGGCTTTTTCCACCTCCTCTGATAGATTAAGATCAATTTAAATAGACCAGCTTTTCAAAATCTATAAAATGTTGTGTTGAAGAAAAAATGTTCTTCTTGACCTCTATTTTTCTCTCAACTATGCATAAAGTTAATGTTTTCTGTCAAATTTGCTCATAAGTGAGGATCTAATTCTCTCTCAGTTTCTTCTGTTTGGAATCTGGTTTGCCTGTATCTGGGCTTTCAATTATGATATTTTCTTCACGTAGAGTTTGAGGTCATTCAAACAAAACAGTGAAATAGTGCTAAAATTTTATTGTTTTATAGGAACTAGAGGATATTATACTTCAATGTGCTTGAAACAAATGATGTTTATTAATTCACAATGTTTTAAGATATTAACTGAAATCATTTTGTTTTATTGATTAAATGAGAGGCAATTTAATTTGTACAACAGTTTCTATGAAAAGGATATGCCTTAATATTTGATATTAAATGCTGCAAAATGTGACTCTACCTTCTATATTTCTAATTTCTAAAGTATGGGCAGCATGCCGATGGCAAGTTTCAGCATGCTAAATATAGTTCTCATTTGTAATCCCTTGATTTATTTTAAAGGCTTTTGATTATTTTTGTAATTTTAAGTAATATGTACATATTATCTGTTATCTCTAAGTATAGGTAACATGCTGTCTTACTCTTCATTAATCTTGTGTAGTCCAAAAAAAGCCTCTCTGTTTTATAGGAAATGTAATTTAAATGGTACATTCAAACTTGAGTTCAAGTCCTTACTTTTCAAATATCAGATATTTGATCTCTTATACTGAGATTAAATGATTGTTTCCTACATTTTCAATAAAGTGATAATTCTCAGGGACAGCAACATAGCTCAGCAGACTACGTGCTTGCTTAGGTAAGCACAAGGCCAGGGTTTGATCTCTGACACCGTATGCCACACCAGCCCTGTCTCTGGGTGCACTGAGCCAGTAATAGAGTCCAGGTCTGGTGGCACATGCCTATAATCCGAGCACTAGGGAGGCAGAAATCAGGAGGATCAATACAGGTCCAAGCTGCACAGTGAGACCCTGCACAAAAAAACAAACAAAACCTAAAATAATTTAATAAATAAAGTGATAATTCTTATAGTGGATGTTCAGAGGAATTGTTTTGTTTGATATAAATTAGAGTTATTAAATTAACGATTAGTAAATGTTCTATTTGAAGTTATTCTTTCATAGTGTTTATTGAGGCAAGCCTTATATTTGCTACATCGACAACTTGATTATATATTAAAACATCTGAATTTGAGACTGAGCGTCTTGTATGGAAGACCTCTGTGGATCACACAGAGGGGAAAGACTATGTCCTGTGTTATATGGGGTGTGTGTCGTGAAGATTAGTTGTGATCATTTTAAAACAAACCATCATGAAAAACTTCACTGAGAGACATGGGCCTGCCATCTTGTTAAAACAACTCATGAAGAAGTAGTTCCTGCTGTTCTGAGAGTTAATGCATGGCACAGCGCTTATACCCACTATGTTCTTACCAAATCCATTTTTGATTGTAGGCCAACTCTTTTTCCAGATCAAAAAGATCCCAAAATAGGGAAGTATTATTGAATACCCAGGTTAAGAGCAAAGAATTTTGGCATTAACAAAGTGTGAATTGGTGTGGATAAATTCCAATCATTTATGTTCAAATCCAAGTGCAACCCAATCTCTCTTATCTGGAAATTACTTGAGAATATAAGAAAGAGAAAGCTGGCTAGAGCCACATTTTAGCACGAGTGTGTGAGAAGTACTGTAACCCGAGTTGTTGCACAAGATGTTATTTCTTTGTTGGACATCTGGCTGATCCACTGAAAACATGGACCAGTAGGAAATATATGGGAACGATTTATTGCTATAAAATATAGAAATACTTCAGTAGAAGTTTGGTATTGTATTTTTATTTTGTTTGGGTATCCTATTTTCTGTTAACAATTGCAACTTTTCCTTTTCTCTTGGCCTATGTTAGGATAGTAAAAGCACTTATGCTTATTGTACAATAACAGTTGCTTTTATATTTTAGCAAACTACTCCCAGAAAACAAACTAGGAAACTATATACATTATTTGTGCAGGTTTCCAGCTGCGTGGAAAAGAAATATTTTGAAACTTCAATATATTACTTATAAATAAACATACTTCATTCATTTCATAAGTAACATTGATGTCTTTTTGGATAAATTATTTGATCAGGCAGTAAAGCAATAGACAAATGTTTGTGTCTGAAAAATTTCTCTGTTATATGCTACAATTTGTCTTTGCTAAGGTGCTGGTTTAACAAAATATTTCTAATTTAAATTCTGAAATGCTCTCCTTTTTCTTAGGAATTGAGCTGCTTCTTGAATCTGCTATGTGTCTATAGGTGGCAGTGACTCTTCACTGTTGCAATTTTGATATGGATTTAAATGTTAATTATAAATGGAACATGAATTTGTGAAATAAAATACAACCTCATAGGTGTATTTTCAGGTAGGGTCATCTAGGTTTAGTAAAAGCTTGTGTTGTTTAACCTGCTGCTGTGAGGAAGGAAAAGCTTCAGTGTAAAATTATCTACTGCACTTTCTAACCTGATACCACAGAAGACTTCTGATGGGGTATGATCATTTCTTCTTTGTACATAAGACATCTGATGGGATGTTATCATTTCTTTATAGTATATATTGCTCCATTATGCAATGCATTTCCTATATCCTTTCTCCAGGAGATTGTTAATTAGTAAGCATTAGGAGAAAGCGAAAAAACATTTTTATTTTCAGTTGAGGTTTATTTTTTGTTTTTTGGTGCCCAAAACCAAATACAGGGCTTCCAGCTGGCTAGGCAAGCCATCTTCCACTGAGCTATATGCTCAGCATCTAACTTTTTAATTTTCTTTTGATTTATAAGTGCAATATATTAGAAAGAAGGGCAGAATTATTCTTTCTTTCATGAAATTCACGCTTTTATTGAATACCATTATAAGTCTTCAAATATCTTATATAGTATTTGTTATTAAACTAGTACTGATGCCTCATACTATTATTTTATCATACAATCACTGTTTTAACAGCTTCAAAGAATCATTTGAGAGTTTTATTTATTTATTGGTACAGGGTCTCGCTACGCATCTTGGATTCATAGTGATCTTCTTATGTCGGCCTCCCCAGCTCTGGGATTACAAACATTTGCTACAATGGCCTGTTTTGGAGGCTCGTATGGTGCATCCAGGGCTCCGAGGCCTATATGGTGTGCGGTACCGTGGATCAAACTCAGGTCCTTGTGCTTTCCAGGCAGACGCTTTGAGCACCAACATATCTCCACAGCCCCTAGAGAAGTTTATTTGTGTGAAACTTTCCAAAAATCATTTTCAGAGTTAAGGATTTAAAAATACAAAATAGTTGTAGATGAATATTTTCATAATTTAATTTATCAATTAGCATTATGAACATGTGACACATTAGCTAGGAGTAATAATAACATATTTAGTGTGTGCTTATACTGCATTAGCCACTGCACTGAAATTTTAAGATAGAAATTATTGGAATCCGCATAATAACTATACTAGTATCTAATGATTCTATGAATGCACTTTTTCATGCATTAATCATTCTGAAGTTAGGATATATTTAAAATTTTTGATTGCCATTTTCTATTCATGAGGAAAAGCTGAGATAATATTTGTTATTACCTGTACACCTACAAAACATCAAAATCACCAAGCTCTAAATGTTTAGAAGAGATATCAAGAACTAGAAATGAAATTCCACTTCTCTCAAGTGCCAGAATATTCTCATTTATTGTTGTTTAATATCTTACATTGTGCTTCAGGGAATAAATGGCAAATAGAATAGATATAACTGAGAAGAAAATATCACGAGTGAATATTGCTAACCAACACTTTATTAATAAGAGATTAATTTCTGCTTATCAGTCTTTCTGAACATAGTGAGGAATTAATATTATTTTAGGAGTTTAATCTGTCCTGGAATATGCTCTGAGAAAAGGGTATAATTTGTATCAGATCAGCATAGAAAACATTTCAGCTAGATATAGTGAATCTAACACCCAGGTTAAAATAAAAAAGATTCAAATAAATATGAGACAAGTACTTCTATCAATAGTCCTAACTTTAAATATTTATACTTTGTTATACCTAGATATCAAAGTCAGAGCTTGCTTTCATATGGTATATGGTAGAGGAGTGAATAAGATTTCATTTTAGTAAGTAAGTAGCTCTTTTTATTGTGTCCCTAATGTTTCTTTCTGTATCTGATAAATGACATCATATATTTTGGGTCACCTTAGTTACTGTCAGATCCTTCTATGGGAGGGGGGTGTAAAAACACATAAAACTGAGGCACTGAAGTTTTTCATGTAATGTTTGTTTCACATTGTCTTTAAAGTCATTCTGTTCAGAGTCAGTCCCATGGGAATAATTTCAAAAGGTCAATGCAATTGCTTCATAAATATCTTGGATCTTGAACTTCCTTTCAGTTTAACATGATTACACTTTAGCCTCCTTTTTTTTTTTTTTTTTTAGAGAGATGAGTAGTTAACTTTGAAAAACTACTTAGTATATATTTTCTCTGAACATTTAAAGAAAACATTTCAACATGCAATATTTGTTGTCAGCTATAGAGTTTACTTCTACTGTTACTATCTACATGAAAATATTTTATAAAATAGTAAAGATACATATTTGTCATGATTAAAGGGAATTCTTATATTCTTACACAGTCACAATACTTGTCATTCAATATCTATTGTAGACCTCCCAAACACAGGCTATTTCCTGGAAAAAATTCAACTTTGTAGGTGATCAACCACTCCATAGGAATTTCCAACAATGCAGTAAAAGCAACATTTTTCCATGGTTTCTAGAAATAATTCTAATATACCTACAAAGTATATGGCCAGGTCTGTCAATTCATTTGTGCAAGAAATACTGAGATGTATAGGCACCTTATAGAATTTTCTCCTCCTTTTTCTGAACCCAAGTTGAATTTATGTGCTTATCATTACATGTGCATAGAAGTACGTTTGTTAGAACTGGCATGCATTGATTTTTCTAAAAGAAGTACTGCTGTTAAGTGTAATTTGCAAATAGCGTGTCTTTGTCATCATCTCCAAGATGGAATACAACTGTACAGAAGCCTCAGCAAAGCTGTTCATGGCTTAAAGGAAAAGGATGAATGTGGTTTGATGTTGACTAGACATAGTCTGAGTGTGTGAACTCATAATGTCATCTGCCATCCATTATTAAACTCCACAATATCTTTTCTATTATAATTATGAATGTTATATATCTTTTATTGATTTATTTGTTACAGTGTCTTGCTACACAGCTCAGACTCATAGTGATACTCCTATCTCAGCCTCCCCAGCACTGGGGTTACAGGCATGTGCCACCACTCCCAGTTTCAGTGACCAGCAAGATATGCAGTACCGGGGATCGAACCAGGGTCCTTTCATTTGCTAGACAAGCACTTAGGCCACAGAGCTATCTCTCCAGTCCCTGTAATTCTGGATGTTAAAAAATATTTACTTAAAAGTGCTCTAGGATCTCAAGTCCGCATCTTGTACAACAATTAACCACTAAGAAGAATATATGCAGTGTGTTATTTGTTGAAACTGTACTTCCGATTTGATTTGAAACTGTCTCATTGCTGTTTTTTTTTTTATTTGAGAGAGAGAGAGAGAGAGAGAGAGAGAGAGAGAGAGTGACAGTAGTGTGTGTGTGTGGCCAGCTCAGCCCACCAGGGGGCGGGGCTGGCTGGCATGTGGTGCTGGGGGATCGAACCGCGGTCCCTGATGCTTTGCCAAGCTTGTTCTAAGTAGGTGCCTTAGACCACTGAGCCATCTCTCCAGCCCTCATTGCTGTTTATCAATAAAATTTTGAAAAAAAATGCTCTCTTTCTAAAATTTTTCTGATTTTCTTATCTTGAAATATTTCCTCTAGAATCTCATCTGGTTTCTGAAAAAAATTCATTTATTCTTTACAAAAACCTTTGTTAGTATCACTGAGTGTCTGCTAATTGTAAGTCCTAGAAATGCAATAAAAAATAGAATTAAAGAAAATTTATCCTTATGTTTAAGAATTTTTTCTATTTAGTAGGAGGAAACAGATAAAAACAAATTAGTAAAATACAAATTTTTAAATGTGATCAATTTATTTGGAAAAAAATGCAACAGTGTAGGGGTAGGAGAGTAGGAGATGGGTTGATTCAAAAAATATCTCAGTAAGAATATGATATTTGAGAAAGAGTACGCAAAAGGTAGCCAAATAACTTGTGAAACTATGTAGAAATACATTTTAGGGGCAGCAAGTGTGATTAGCATTCTAGAGAGACTCAGACTGGTCATAGAGTGATAAAAGATATGAGTTTACATTCTGCTTCTGTTTTGGCCTTATTTGGTCTCACCATTGAAGAAACAAAATTAATGTCATTATCATGTTGATATTCTCAAAGTTTGAGATCAAAATTGCTATTTAACATGTGTTTTTCTAAAATGTAACAATAGAAATTTAGAGAACTCAAAATTCCAAGCTGATATCTAGAATCCAGAAAAAATATAAGTAAATTAATGTAATGCATACCAGCTGTCCCTCGAGCCTGCATTAGTTTGCAAGTTACATTAATTTTTGTAAGAATGTTGAAAATTTGCATTTAAAATCAATTCAAGCTTCAAATAGTCTAGTGCTGGCAACATGTGAACATGCACAATCAAGTCTAGAAGTAGCAGTGTAACCTTTCCATAGAAGGACAGATAACTTTGGGGATGCCGGATTGAAGTTAATTTCAAGAATCTTTTAAGAAGAAGTAACATGATAAAAATGATCAACATGATTCCAATATAAAAGATCTGTGGAAGAGTGGGAAAACTTTTCAAGGTCAGAATATATAGAAATCTCATCTCAAAATCTTTGTTTTCAAGAGATTGATACGGGGAAATTATAGGGACACAGCATGACGATCAGTCTAGTAACTAGATGCGGAAGGTAACAAATATGGTGCAGAATGTATAATGGTTTAGAACAAAATTGATATGCATATATTATAATCTGGACTAAAATTAATTTGAGTGTTTGGAGTGCAGATGATTTATGAGTCAAGAGACAAAGAGCTATAAAGCCTGTTACGACTTCTGAAAGTTATTTGCAAAAAGGAAGAGCCATATTATATGAACAGAAGGAAACTCGGCAGAAAATAAAAACCACCATGGTACCTAAAAGTGAATAAAATATATGAGAAGAAGAATACTGACTTGTAAATGGCATGGCAGACTTGAGTTGAATCTACGTGGAATAATTAAGTCCTAACTTGTTTAGTTTACAGCCTTTCAGCAACTGTTAGCAGCAGTTGTTCCTCTTCTGAGAACAAGTTTCGTTCTGTTAAGGAGAATGGCTGATCATATGACTTTGTGTATTCATGAAAAGAGCTGTAACTGTGGTACAGCCACCATAAATGAATCTGACTATGGAGGAAATCGAATATGGTGGTCTTATTCAATTTTCAATAAAATCATCAGCTGACTTCACAGTCGAGTTCATCATACAGGGCACACTGGGTCATCATTTTTCCATTTTGTTGATTAAATCTACTGGAAAGCACAGAACATTGCTGTTTTGACTGCATGCTATTGCCAAAGTAAATACTGGGATTTAGGTGGTTCAGTAACATCTGAGAGCTGTACTGAATAATCAATTTGGAAAGCAAAGTTATAAAAGTGGTTGAAGCAACAAAAAGTCATTTTAGTACTAATAGTACTTATCAGTTATCTATATCTATACATAATATATTAGTGTCCTAAGATATTTTTTGTTTTCATATTTATTTGATCTTCACAACTGTTTTGTATATTTTGTGATGTTGTATGAATTTTCTTGTCTGCTTCAGGTGAGGAAATAGATTCACAAAAGCTGAAATGTTCTCAGTGTCACCAGTTCTTGCATTCTTCAGGTATTCATTCTATTTCATTTATGCACAGCTGTATGTAAAACACATCAGAGACACTGGAAATTAAAGGATCCCTAGATCGTTATTTCTCTTGAAAATCACTAACTGAGAAGGGAGGTAGACATGAGATTTATGCATGTAATAATGATATCTGCAATAATAGAACTTTTAACTACTTTATAATACAGGAAAAGTATCCACAAAACAGACAACCATTAAGTGAGAGTTCATATCAACCAGTTATATTTTGTATCTCATTGTTCCTCCAAAGCCTCATGCAATCATGGGGCAGCTTCTGGAGTTTGTGATTGATGACTGGGTTTCTGGCTTCTGCACCCTCACTGGGGCAGGTAATCTGCATTACAATGTAAGGAGGGGAGAGATGCTAGCTGGGTGCTGGACCTACTCCTTCTCTCCTTTTGCTCTTTGCCGAGGTCATGAACTACTGCTCTGTGCCACTATGTGCTTCTCTGCCTTAGAGCCAGCTAAATATAGACTAAAACTTCCCCTAGCTATGAGCTAAATAAAACTTCCTTAATTTTGGTTATTGGGTATTTGTCCCAACAAAAAATAAGTAAATAACTGAGATACAACCATATCTAACAATATGCATGCACAAATGTGTCCTTTGTAGCCACCCTATTTATACCTATGCAGTATGGCAGTGCACATGGGGAGAAATGGAAACTAATGAAGACAAAGAAATGACATAAGGTAAATATAGAATTTTCTATTACTTTATTTGATCTTCCTGTTCCATAGTTCCTCATCTGAATAACAAGAATAACCTAATAATTTCTTCACAAAACTTTTGAAAGCATTAATTTTTAATTATATAAATATAATTTATATTATCAATAAATATAAATTTATAGAATTATATTCATGATGTTATATATTATAATATGTATATAGTATAGTTTGTAATTATAAATGCAATTTATAAATTAATTCACACATGTAGGATGTTTTGAATAAGATAAGTACTTACACTGCTTCTGTATGCTTTTATTATTACCAGCTTTTATGCATTTTCAAGTTTATATAGCTATATAATTATATATTAAGTTAAGCATAAATGTAGAAACAATTCAGTTTGACAAACTTCACCCTGATGTGTCCTTATACATTGTTTACTAACTTTTAGATTCATTTGCAAAACTAAAGTACATTAATATATTTTTAAAGTTATAATAAAGCCTTTGCTTAATAGATTTTTTCTCTACTTCAGTTAGTAAGTGTTAGCTGCATTTCCTTTCTACTGAGATGTCCTGCCTGCAGGGATGCTCACAGTGCTCTTGGGTGCTGTTCTCAGAGAAGGCAGCTGCTTCTGCCTGTGCCAACCCCACTTACAGCAACTCAGGACTGTGTGTGAGACCAGAAGCTGGCTGTACAGTTCAGATGAAAATATTAGGCCACTTCCAGAATGAAAAAAGCCACTGGTCCAATTTTCACTCATTTAATTTTCCATAGCAGGAGTTAATCCATTTTTCACCCACACACCATGGAAAGAAAGTCTACACAGTTGATTTGCACGGTTTGCATTCCATCTAAAAAACAATGTTACATTGATCAAACTGGAATGCAGGATGTTTTTTTTTTCTCTCACCAAAAGGTTTGATCTTCTCAAGTGTAAAATACTAATAACTGTATTATTCTTTTGCATTTCAAGACCTCAAATACTTAAATTTGTACGCATATGAGAAAAACTGTGGAGCATACACCCTTTCTTTAGATGGATTTGCTAAGTAAAATAATAATAGCCTGCACTTACAGTTTTTGTTCGGTAGATGAATGCTACTTGGTATCTATGCTGACTTTAAATTCCATGCCTGTGTGTTGTTGATGGTAATAATTAACACAGTGATGAGTAAAACATTCTAGGAGTTTTGTTGAGGGAAACCATAAAGTACTCCACTATTGTATTCTTCTGATAATCTAAAATACATTTTTATGAAGACATCATGTCTTCAACATTGATGTGATTAAATTCATTACATAATTTTTTTTCTTGTGTGGTCTTTGCAGACAAAATGGAGTCATTATTTCAAAAATGAATGTTATAATATTAAGTACAAGCTCATGTTGAAACTCATTGTTTCCATTGTCAATATCTGACAATTTCTACATTGACATTAAACTGTGCTTCAATTTGACTATCTTGATAGATTTAATGATCCCATTAGGTGATAATTAATCTATCACACTGAACTTATAGTGAATAAGACCTCTTACATTTTTTTCTGCAGAGCAGCCTATCAATTTATATTGTTTAAAACTATTACAAGAGTGTCTGACATAGATACATAAAATAATGGGAACAAGACTATCTTAAGAATTTACTAATGCAGAATTTTTCTTCTTTAGGTAGGGAAACTGAGAATTTTGGATTAGTTTTGGAGCATGTGAAATGGGAAATCAGAAGCAGAAGAGAAGGGAAACAAGGAAGTGGTAGGAGAGAAGAGATGTATGACATACTAGCTGTCAACCTTTGCACCAAAATTTGGTGAGATGTTGATACTAACAGGTACATTTCATGTGCATTTAAACTTTATTTTTAATTCAAGCCTAGTGCCCGTGTGCTTGTTAGTTTTAGAAGGTTAGTTGCTCCATTGTATACTGGTCATTTGTTAGTTTTCAGATTTCAGGTTACTTCTGTCTTCTTCCTCCTAGGACCATTAAGAACAACACATTGGGATTGGCTCAAATCCTGACATAGGTTTCTAACTCATCCCTCTACAATAAGTGGGAACTAATCACTGAAACACTGAAAATGCAGGAAAACTTTGATTATCATAATGTCTCCTCCATGTTCTAATAAATGTTTTTATAAAAAAGTGTTAAATATACAGACTAAGGCAAAATGTTGGTCTTTTCTTAAGTAGCTGACTTAGAGAATGCCATATAAATTCAAAAATTGGTTACTGAATTATATAATTATTTATTTTTTCCATCATCTCTATAATGAATAATATTTAAGGATTTCCATATAATCTTCCATAGTTTCATTTAAACCTACATAAATAAAACTGACCAGGTTTTATTAAAAAAAAACTATTCTATTTTAAGAAACTTAACTATTTCTATTTTAAGAAAATTAATGTGGTCAAAAATTTAGTGGGAAAATCATTAAAACTTGAGATTCCATTTATAGAGTTTTAATTAGGAGGTGCAAGATACAGTTCAGGAATTTTCCCTCTAATAAACACCTAGATGATTCTGACATGGGTGTTCTACCACCAATACAATTAAAAGATAATGATTTGCAATATTCCAAAACATTGCTGTTTTTTCTCTTTCTCCACTTTAGCAGAACAACTCATGAGGTACAATAATCATTCATAAAGGGCTAAGTTTAAAAAGGCTAACTCATTTAATTTTCACGATCAGGGAGTTAGGAAAAGTACAAACTACATGAAGGCAATGAATAGATATGAATCTCTGAGGTAAATAATTCTAAGTTCCTAAAGTCAGTGTTCACATCTGTAAAATAGGAGCAACATGAAACCAATGCCACTATTAGTTGGGAAGCACTGGAACAGAGTAGTTCTGCATGAGAAAGAGGACCCAGTGAAAAGCAATAAATTTTTCCCGGAAACTTTAAATGTCAGAACAGCTGGGGCAAGCTGCAGTGCAGCTGAAATTTCCTTTTCTGCTCCATGAAAATCTTTATCTTCCATTCTGTACATCACTGGTAAAAATCCAAGAAAAGAGAAAGTCAAATACATGTACAAAAAGAGACTATTGTTTTGTAATTGTTTATTAGAAATTAAGAAAAAAATTACTGAAACAATATAATGGTTTCTATATTATATATTATATTATATATAACTATATTATAACAACACTTTGAGTTAACACTATATTATAACAACACTTTGAGTTATTTTTAACAGAAGGGAATTACTATTTTTATATGAATTTCTCTGAAGATAAATAAAATTGTATGTCTCCTTTGGGGGATTTTGGTGGTGATTCAGAGCTCTTACAAATTAATAAGCCTAGTGGTAATAGTGGAAATACACATTAACCTTGATCATGAACTTACGGAGTCTAATAACAGGAATCAGCAGGAAGACAGTTAAGACAACCAAGATGGAAAAGCACAAGTAATGTATCTTAAAGTACCAATTAAGTTTAATGCTTTGAATAAATGGACAATCTCAAAAAGATTAGGTTGATTTAAATTGCTAGCATTTAAATATTTCTCTTCTGTGGTCTAAAATCTTGACAAATGAAACAACCCAGAATTTAGTTTGCAAATGTAATGTTTATATATTGATTTTTTCCTCTCATAAAGTGCCTGCCATTGAATACCATAATGTGCCTCTCTATTACAACCTGTTTCTTTATGGGCTTCATCCAATTTTTAAATTTAGTTATTTGTCTTGTTTTAGCAGAGAGAGGTGTCAGAATTCCTTTCTCTAGTTCTACAATGGTCCATGTATCATGAATTTATTACCTATCTGTATTTGGTTTTCTGTCTTTTAAAAATGACAATTTATATTTGAACTACTTGTAGCAATATTTAACCACTGAACCTTTTAATTACTTACACTGTTGACAAGCAGAGCACTTTAAGATTTCTAGAAAAAAAGCCTGATGCATGAAAACTGAAATGAAACTGTAAATGACTGTACCTTTTCCATTAGATATCTGGCCAAATTTATAGCACAATTAAACTCAAGGCTGATGCCATCAACTTTTGAGGATACTCAGTCTGTAGATGATGAATAATATAGGAATGTAATGGCACATTCTATTTGAAGCAAAATATATATAGACAAAGATGAACAATAAAACAGAAATTCTCCCTGTCTTCCAATTAGGGATTCCAATCAAGAGGGCCTCACTTGATGGATCCCCTGAGAATTATGGGGCTGTCACAGGTTTCTGTTTATAGAATAAATATTCAACACATATCAGCCATCTAGCTCTAGTTAGTAAGATGATGGAAAGATGCTTCACATGCCTTACTCATTTTAGAAACACTTTCATTTTTATTCTGTGGACCAGCAATGATCCTCAAAAAGGAGGGTTTTTTTTTTTTTTGTCTTATGCAGCATATGTTGAATACCTCCTGTATGCATAGTCCTGTTCTTGTACTTTTTGCTTGCATAATTTATCCTATTCATGTGAAAAATGTCTCTCAATATTCTCCTAGACAAAAGAAGTATTAAAAGTGTCACAAGATGCATGAAATATTAGACTGCTGATTCATATTCTAAACTGTGTCTAAACTGGCTAAGTCCTACAACTGGTAAATGACTATGGGATGGGGGTTCTAATATTAGATGTTCTGGTAGTTAATCTCAATTGTCAACTTGATGAATTAGGAAACTGAGGATATGAGTCCATTATGCTTGCGGATATGACCATCATGGTATTTCTAGATTCAGTTGGTATGTGGGAAGGCATAGTAAGGGAGACTTTTTTTAGAACTGAAACAACACTATTCAATAGATCAGGTGTCCTATGGGACAGAAGCAGTAGGAGATTTCTTGTGTATGGCCCCTCTCTGTCTTCACTTTGTGGCTTCAAAAGTGTAAGCAGGGTTTTCCTACCACACCCCTCAGCCATGAACTTCTGCCTCACCACTGGCCCAGAAACAATGCATCCAGCTGGCAATGGACTGAAACCTATGAAACCATAAGCTAGAAAGTCCTCCTTTGAATAGAATTTTTAGGTATTTTATCACAGCTATGGAACATTGTTTAAACCAGAATTAGAGGTCTATGCAAAAAATTATAGAAAGATTTGGAATGCTATTGTTTTTTATCTTTTTGGCCTAATGTATTTCTAATGAACTTTTTTAAGTTTTAGATTAGTATTGTTTTGCATACAAATAATATTAAAAAACACTTTCATTTTGAGCTCTTAGATTTACCACCTTTAAGTATGTCCTGTTAGCATTATGACTAAAATTTGGGGATATACTGTATATTTGACATGCTTTTGGCTTTCAACATCTTAAAACAAAAAGACATGTGAGATGTGGTTGGGTTTACATGCAAATGAATTTATGTTTTCATTTAATATTGTGAGATTTTTCTACATTGTGAATGAAACATAAATATAATATCTGATGCCTGTGGAATGATACATTTTATCCTCACATTGTTACTCTTATTTTTACAAGAAGATAAATGTGTCTTGCATAATCATTGTAGAATGTGTATTCCTTCTTAGTTTTTAAAGTATTTTTTAAAATATGGATTCTTTGAACTAGACTTTCTAGATAAAGAGCCATTATTGCTTTAAGACTCTTGCTATATTCTATAGAAGTTTAAGCTTCTAGAATGAATTGACAATTTAGCTCAATTGTCTTGAGCTAAATTTGATGCTACACAGTTTCCTCCAATACTGGGGGCTTTATTTCCCTGTGTTCACTTAGTAATGAATTGTCAGAACCTAGCAATTTAGAAATTTAAAACAATATAGTTTTAAATAGTTTTATATGAATTTGCTAAATTGTACTATCATCTGTAACAATGATCATCATATTTCCTTAGACTCACATAAATAGTCTGTATTCTGTTTTGGTCATTTGGACATAATTCAAGCAAAACTGTTAAATTTTTAAGGAGAATGCAAGGGTAAGAAGGGAGATCTAATGCCAAGTGATAACACTGGCAACTAAAAAATATGATTCGAAGCAGAATGCATGTTTTATTTTTATAACTGTTATTGGGTAAACTCACTCTCTTTTGAATTTGTTGAGATATGCCAGTCAGGAAATCAGAATTAGCCATCTAATATAATCCTAACACCATAACCAATAAAAATATGAGTATGAAAATACTTAACTGTTAGAGAAACGGCAGCAGAAATTGACAAAAATCTATTTTAAAAATAGATTTAAAAAATTTTATGAAAGCATTCTGGCTTTGATGTACTATTGCATCTTCTACACCCTTCTGCTTACTATCTATGCTTTAAAACCTGACATTTACTTTAAGCACATCACAAAAATAGCTTTTACTCATGTCAGCCAACATCTCCACACAAAATTATGTTCTGTTCTTGTTTTCCTTGGTTTCTCTTCAATATTTGTGCTTTCAGTACTAGGGGTTGAATCTAGGACCTCACACATGAGGCAAAAATCATGCTATTGGGCTACACCTCTACCTTTTTAAAAATTTTACAACTATTTTAAGACAATTTCTCATATTCTGCTCAGGCTGACCTCAAAGTTGGCATCCTTTTGCCTCAGCCTTATGAACAGCTGAGATTATAAGAATAAGTCATTGCGATTAGCTAACAATTTCTCTGTTGAATACTTTTTCTTTGGGTTGGCAGATGTCTCTATCTCCTGCCTTTTCTCTTAGCTATACCTTTTCTGTGTACTTTCCAAGTTCAGTTTCTTCTTTAGGCCAATATACTTTGAAGTTCTAGGAGATCTATGGTATTTTTCTCAGGTCATTATCTCTATAAACAACTTCACCTCTTGCTATTGCTTTGAATATCAACTACATAGACATAATTCCGAAATACATTTCAATTGTCCAAAGCAATTTTAAACTCATCTGACTAACCTGTTTTGCAACTGTCTCTTTGCTATTTCTTTCTCAATAAAATTAATTAAATTAAAAAAGAGACTTGGATTTTAATTTGTTTTTCTTGTATTTTTTTCTTCTAACTTCTTTAGAGAATTAATAATCTCTATTTTTCCTTTCTTTACATTAAATTTTTATTTTGATAATTTCCAAAACCTTTTTCTTTTTTTTCCTAACTTTTCTACAATTTATAGCACTCTGATTTCATTTCACAAAGTTTCTATATGATTTCAAGGTTAGTATTTCATTTTTGGTGATTTTTTTTTATATTTCTAGAATTATCTTTTCTTCATCCTGGGTAGTGTTACTTTATTTTTTGTTTTGCTCCATGTTCTGTTTTACTTATTTTTTGTGTCTTTTGCAACTTTGTGAAAGAATGTGAAGATTATTAACTAATTCCCCATGTTTGGATTTATTGATAAGGATAAGACATAAATGCTGAAAAATGCTAACTTCTGACCTTTGATGGTATTTGCCTTCTGACCAGTTTTTTGGGTGGTCTGAAAATCTTTTGAGTTTCAGAAAATCTGTGTTCTACCATCTATTTGCTTTTTGAAGCATCTATATTTTATTTTGGCAACTGTAGTGTAGTTATCAACACATTTTTCTTTGTTCAATAGATCATTTGCAAGTATTTCATAGTTAAAAATTATTTTAATTGTCTATTTTTTTGAGGTACTGGGGATTGAACTCAGGACCCTTCGCTTGCCAGGCAAGTGCTTATTCTACTGAGCTATCTCCCTGGCCCTTAATGGTCTATTCTAATATGACTTTTAATTTGTGTTGGCTACAGTAAGGTTGATTGATCTCACTGTAGTCCTTACAACTGTTTTTCAAAATAATGGTCTCTTTGGCATTCAGGAGACAAGGAAAGCAGATTTACATATTTACATATTCAAAATTCTCATATATGTTATTTGTGGGTAATTTTGACAATCTATTGTTTCTGATTGTAGAATAATTTATTTTAAATCATGCTTTTTTGTGTTTCTAAACCATAAGAAAGATAATCCCTGGAAGACTTGAGTATTTCATGATACATTCTTCATATAAATTTTTTATTGTATCTCATGTTCTACTTTTGTTGTTATGTACTAAATATAAATTTTTATATAATATTTAATTTGTTCTTAAGATGATGCATTATGGAAGTCAGTATAGAGATTCCGCAAAAAACTAGGATTGGAGGTTCCATTCAAGCCAGCTTTTTCTTTCCTAGGTACTTTTCCAGAAAAACTGAAAATATCATACCACTGTGAGTTATATGCACACATGTTTATAGAAGCACAGTATGTCATAGCTAAATCTTGGAAGCAACCCAAACACCCATCAACTTAAGAATGGATAAAAATGATGTGGTGTTTTATAAAATGGAGTACTACTCACCTATAAAAAGGATAAATTTGACGCTTTTATAGGAAAATACATGCAAGTAGAGGCCATGCTCATAATTGCAATTAATATTCAAATGTGTAAATATTGTATTGTCACCCTAGTGTAAGAACCTGAAAGAGTAAATAAAATCTGAAAGGTACAATATATATTGTGGCCATATATTGGCTGTGTAGGACACTATAGAAGATGCTGGCTAATTATTAGTTTATATAATTCTATATAATTTAATATTACAGTTTTAAATATTTGAATAAAATGTTTTCAGGAAAACTGCTTTAGCATGGAATAATGTTAGTAAATGTTGGAGGAATAGAAACAGTTGTAGGTGTAAAAACATAGTAAGCTATCAAGATTTTGTCAATTGAAATCCTAACGATATTTATCAGAAAAGCCAACTCATTTAACAAAATTATTAATTGCCTTTCAACATAATCAGTGGACAATTTTATGTAATTTATGTATTTGTGTTAAGAACTGAGTTTAATAATATTTATTTATTTTCTAATTTCAATGCAGTTAACATGACTTTCAAAGCAGTTTTATAGCACATACTTTCTTAATATAATTTTAGCTATGTAGAGATGATTTGTTCTTTACTATATGACTTTCTTCTCATTTCCTGAAAACCTTCTAAAAGAATTTTCACTTATATCATTATAGTCATGCAGAAATATTTTAGATAATAGATGATAAATATTGGCCCATTTTCCTGCCGAAGAAAATTATGAATGGCATTTCGTTTACAATTGAAGACAATATGTGGCATTATAGCTGTAAAAGGAATGCTAAGTGAAGAACGTTACGTGCTTTTACTCTTGGTGTACACTATATATGTGCAACAGCAGCTGTGTTTGAAGCTGTATGTGCCCAACGTGATGACCCAGAAAAAAATCAGAGGAACATTTTCATCACAAAGGCAAACAATGATGTTACAGGGCCTGTAACATATGAGAAAGCCATGCAGAGCTGGTAAAATTAGAATTTGTATGTAATATGGATTTGGGATTATTTATGATGCTCTTTTAGAAATATGAAAATATACCCTTATTTTGTACTCTTACTATAAGAAAATGTTATAGGTATACCAAAACTCTTCTTGTGAGAATTATTGGGTCATATATATATATATATATATATATATATATAGACTATATTATCTCTGACCCTTGATTTTATTATTAATTAAGGGGCTCCCATAAATTGTATAATTGGCTCTTGTTTAGAAAATTCAAAGTAACTCAATGACCCTTAATATAAAATATAGATATTTTGAGTGTTGGGGCACTTAAAAGTAAAAAAACGTATTACTATTGGTATTTGACAAGGTCTCTTGAGTCACTATAACAATGTATTCATAACTAATTGAAATTTCCATTAACTCTTCAACTATGGCTCAGTTGCTGCAGTTTACGAGGCACAGTGATAGTTTAAGAACACTTAGATCTGAAATATTAAAAGCCATGACAGAAGCAAGTGAGGAATCTTCTTGTTCCTAAGTATAGGGATGGGTTTTACAGTGTCTTGCGGTGCTGCAATTAATTTCTATTGATAGATAGATTATAAAGCTTTAAAATGATAGATTAATAGCATAATTTATTTTATCTTCTTTGGTGTGTAAATCTCACCTTACAATGGCATAGTTTAAGAGCATCAAACGTGTTTCTATGATCATAAAAAGCAATAGAAAGAGATCAATGGAGTGTAAAATTGTACTCTCATTGTAATCACATTTCAGAACGTTGCAAGTATACAAATGCTTTACGGATTTGCTGCCTGTACTTCAACAGTGCTTGGGCTATTCGGGTTTCACTGCCCAAGGCACTAATTGATGCCCTGTTATTGTAACTCATCCCTGGGGTTATATTAGGATCATATCTTTATGTGATATTTCTATTATGATAATACCTGCCTTACATTTACTATTAAAATGGAATAACGGGTGCACTTCAATAAACCATGTTCAGACAAATAAGCCAACTTGGTCTTCAGGGCTTCCGCGCACAAGCTTCAAATGTGTGTCGTGCAGTAATTTTCCCATTAAAACAGCACACTGGTCAGATTTTACATGAAAGATAACCAAACTTCAATGACAATATTTTGCTATTATTTGACAGAATGTGATCACCTTTTAAACTGTCTCTTCTTTTGAATAGATTACATATAACAATTTTTTTCCAGGAAGAAAAGATGTATTATTTACACAGAAAAAAATTATTGATAATGAATATAAAAAAATTAAGCAATGATTAAATTAAAAGAGATGTATACAAAGATTTTAGTGGCAAATTTGCTTTAAAAATACACATGAAGAAATACATTACAATGCTGTACTCAAAATGTTGTTCAGAGTATTCTTGATATTAAAAAGAAGAAAAGAATGAAAAAGGAAAGAAAAAAGTAAGGGCTGGCCAAATAGCTCAGGGGACTAAAGCATCTGCTCAGGCAGACACAGGGGCCAGGGACCCAGATCCCAGTCTATTGTGCTGGCCCTGGCCCTGGGGCATGCTGAGACAGTGATAGAGACTGGGATTGGTGGCACACACCTGTAATCCCAGCGCTTGGGCACTGAAAACAGGAGGAACACTACAAGTCCGGTCTGTGTAGTGAGACCTTATAGATCCTGTACTGAATACATAAACAAAAGAAAATAAAAAAGTATTTAATTCTGAATTTGAACTTCTGACCAATATAGTTACATTTATGTGAAGCCTACTCATTTGTAATAAATATTCAAATAGTCTGAAAAAAGTCATGGATTGTTCTTGGGTCTTAAGAATGTCTAACCAAGAAAATGAGTTGTGTTAGTGTTTCTTATTGTTAAAAACCAACACATCTACAACAATATACAACATTCATTTTCTGAGGGTCTTGCATTTGTGTCAGTGTTGTAAACTGTCAGTCACAAAGAGAATAAAGATTAGCAGTTTCAATAGCACAACTTCAAAAGCTATGAGGTATTTGTCGACATTTCTGATGTTTTGTTTTGCCTTTTCTTGTTTTTTTCTTTTTCAAATTGGTGGTGGTGGTTATTTCTCATACCTGTCAAAAATGAGAGAAAGCAATAAACATTGCAAGAGTTCATTAAAGTTTAACAGGCACTATGTTGCCTGGAAAAATAGTTGCTGCTATAATCCCCTACAGTGGTTCTGGTAGTGTGGCACCTTATTTGTTATGGTGTGAGGGACCAGGAATGGTCATTGGAACGGGACAAAAGAGACATCCATGCTGAACACTGATATGTTGTAGGGACTGAACTCAAGGTACTTTGTGTCTCCTGTGCTGCCATGTGTAGCCTGACAATCTCTATCTGAAAGAAAATAGATCCCAGGAACATGTCACAGCAGTTCATAGGGCATCAATCAGTACTAAACATAGTAAAAGTGCAGTATTTTGTAAAATTAGAGGATCAAGGTTGAAATGTATGAAATAATTTTTCTTAATTTGATCTTTCAAAATAATTTGCTTTCATGTGGAACATATTTAACATTTATGTGATTTAAGGATGTCAATAGTTATAAACATCCACTGAGGAACTGGTAATATTTATTTGTAGTAATGCAAACATGGACTAAAATTTATGAGAAGGGGTTTGTGTTTTGCTTACTTTTGCATTTTATTGATGGCTACATAATTTTCTATCAATAGAAATCATTGGGAAAAAAAGGAAGGAATGACTAGGGTAGTCACATAATGTGGACAGCTGAGACAGGTACGGGAGATAAGAACACTAATATTTGAGAAGACAGTGACTAACAGAAAATAAAATACAATGATGAAATAATTTAAAATAAAGAAAAATAATGAGATAGCTCTGGTGAAGGTGATCAACATATGCCAAAAGACTATGCTCAACTTTAAAGTAAGAGTTATTTTAAACTGAAAGCAGTTGACCTCATGAAATACTTAACTGTTTAAAAGCAGAAACTCTAAAAATAACTCAGTGGTCAGACATCCTGTCCTTTGGAGCCTTTCCCTTGTTTTCTTGGAGAGAAGTTTGAACTACATCAAGACTGATATTTTAGTAAGTATCTTCCCTCCTATCTAGTGTCCTGCAAGCACTTTATCTTTCAGGAATCCTTTGTTTTTTCAGAAAGGCTTTTTTTTTTTTTATCTCTTTTCTCACCACTAAGTCAGCTGTATATTCCTCAAATTCTAACCATGCCTACGAGCACTAATAATTCAATTTCTCCCAGATGTTTAGGGAATGCACAATGTAATAGAATGTGTGTGTGTGTGTGTGTGTGTGTCTGTGTCTGTGTCTGTGTGCCTGTGTGTGTGTGAATTTATCTTTCGCTAATCTAATTACTGCATCCTGGCTGAGGTTACCTTAAATAGAATTGATTCGATATTTCATACATGTTGGGTATGGTTCTGTGGTTCTACGCCACGGCTTTAAATGATCGAAGACAGAGGCATCTGTAAAAATCCCACTGAACATAGACAGACTCTTTTCCACCCTTCTTCCCTAAGCTAAAAAGCATAACTATTTACACAGAATTTAGATTTGGTGCTATATACACTCTGGAGATGATTCAAACTACATGGAGCATGTGTGGAGAATGTGTGAAGCTTTCATGGAAACAGCCCATTTTATATGAGGGAATTGATTTTCCACAGATTTAGGCTTTCAAGGGGGTCCTGAAACCAAGTTTTAGATACCAATGTATGTAGAAACTATGCCAGGTTAAAAGCATCATGGGACTGTTGCTAAATATTAGGGCTTTTTCTCTCACATCTACTCTGAGCTTGCCTTTGGCTGTTTTCAAATGTTCTTTTGTATTGCTGTTCAATATCAGCCTCCAGGTATGAATGTTTAATTGTATGTTACTCTTGCATAACTGCTTACTAAGCCTGATAATACTTCCATTAGTTCTCTTAAATTCCCTTTGTCTAATTTTTTTCTAGTTTTATGGAATAACTTATTCTTGTACAATTATCAGGTTGTTCCCAAAATTATTTTTTGATTAACTTTGAGGTTTTTCTGTTCTGGGATAATGTTTCTTCTGATTACTGCCCACAATTTCAAAGTTTCCAAGTAAGAAAACAAACAAACAAACAAACAGAGCTGAAGGCCTTGCAACTGATGATCCTTTTATATGCAGTACTATCCTACCTCCTTGGGCTAGAGAAACTAGGACTGCATAACTTTTTTCTTCCAGAGAATTGTTATCTAATATGGAAGGTAAACTTGAAAAAATTATTATATCTACAACACTAAAATATAACAAATTTCACACTGACAAAAGTCAAAACCTTGGACTCAAGCTTTCAGTGTATGTGTTCTCTTGTGTAACTCACTGTAGTTGCTTTTTTCTCCCAATGGAAAACACAATCTTCTTCAGTTTTCTCAATTTTCTCTGTCATCCCTGATGTAATATTTACTCAAGTCCTGTTTAAATACCAGTGTAAGAATTTTCTCTTTCCTCATAATGGCTTACTATTTTGCCTCCACGATCAAGGACAGCCCTTCATTCATCTCTTACCAAAAAGCAAGGATGTCCCTTTGAGGCCTTTAAAATGGAGTGTGAAGTGCCACTTGCTGACTTCTTAAGGGAAGGACACAGTCCACAGACACTAGATACAAAACTCTTGGTTTCTCTACTGTGATAGGCCATGGGGCACTCTCAGCGGTGGGTCATGCAAAAGATGCCGAGTTGGCTTTTATGTTGACTCCTTCAGTCCAGGCCTACTCTTGTCCTTCAAGGTCACAGCCACTCCTGTTCTACTGCTTTTAATCTGTTCTCAATAACATCTTTTTAAAATATCTCAAGAATAGAGAGATAAGTTACAAAGTGTATATCTACCTCCATGCCTTTCCTATTCCATGTAATATAGTTTAAACTGATTACAGTTTTGCTCTCTGACTAACTTCCCCAGCACTGCTTGAAAAACAAAAACAAAAAAAATAGATAAGTAAAATATAAAAATCCTTCAAAAATCCACCTGTTATTTTTAAATCACAGACTGTAAAATCTTACTGAAGACTTTTTCCATCTGGTTAGCATAAAGAGCACCCAAATGAGATAAGAGAAAAGACTTCTTAAAATAAGGTAAGGAAAGTATTAAACTTTGCAATTATCGTATCATGAATAAGCATAAGCTTGACTGGGCCCCAATTCTCTCTCCCTATACAAGTTCTCCGAATGTTTTCTGCGATATGGAGGCTTCCTTAAGGTCTCTGCGGTGGCAGGTGATGATGTATTTTGATCATCAATACCTTTGGCTGAAGAGAAAAATGGAATCTGAAGAATACAATAGATATTGGGAAAGGGGAATGCATTTATTCAAAAGGAAAGAGTTACTGGATTGAGGAGAAGGACAGGAGAGGGGGTAGGGGAAAGAGATTTGTCTATGGATGTAAATAGGATAGTTTGGACAACTGTATTGTGCATTTCTGCCAGTCTGTGGAAATGAGCAGATCATGCTTTAACTTGTTTTGTTTGATTTTTTTCAATGGTTTATACTTTTTCTCTTCCTAATCTCATGCATTTCTTTCCTTTTTTCTTTCTTCTTCCAATTTTACACATATATATCTGGTAACATGAATAACTGGTTTGAAGACAACACTATGTATTACAACAAATAGTGTGAAATTTATATTACTTTAGGTGAAATTCTGTGTCCCTTATATTTATCTGTTTTAATTCTAACTTTTACTCTCTTTAAAACACACAAAAATAAAAAAAAAATACCTTTGGCTGGCTTTGCTGAACTATAAATAAGTATAACATGCTCGAATACTACCTACTTCTTCAGCTCTTATATCCTTCTTTGTTGACTTCTATTAAATGATCTGTTTCTACTTTTTATCTGTCATATGGTACAGAAGACTTTCCACAGGGATTCTCCTGGTTACATTTATCAGATTCCACTGCAGATATAGTTTCCTATACCTTTAAATTGTATTTATTCTTATGATGTATAGGATTTCCTCTGCCATACTGTGCTTATTTTAGCTATGGACTGCATAGTGGAGCTTCTCTGCTCTACTCATGACCTGTCATCTGCTCTTCACCTACCACTTATTGTTTCTGCAAGGACAGGCTGATAAAGAGATATTACTTTTATTTTTTTAGGGCCTGCAAATTCAATGAGAAATTTTGAATTAAAATTATTTCTAAAAATCTTTCCAAGAGACTCTTGGAAAATCTCTATGGAGAAGAGGGTTAAGTATAATACTGGTAAAATGTGTCCGTTGCCACTGCACGTGGGGTGAAATGCTCTGGTGGGAGGAATTTTCTCAATTAAGGATGGGGTGATTTTCTATTGTATGATTAATATCGAAGAATCTTTGCAATACACTTCTCAACAAAATAATATTAGAGGTTGTTAACAGTTTAGGTAGAGGAGGTGAGAGTAGACTGGTATCTTGGTTCACACAGGCTTTTGTTGGGTAACAATTTGGTTCACAATCAGGAGCAATTGGAAATTTTGTTCTTGTTTGAGAACTGAGCATGTGGTAAAGACCATGACTACTGCCATCTTTCCCACATAAACAAAAAAGTGGCCACCTTTTACAGAATATTGGAAGAAACTCAATTTGTGAACTGAGGAACTCCTGTATATGTCTGAAATTGCAAAAGAAAATGAGAGGCAAATGTCGTAGAAGGGATGATGAATGGAGCAGGAACATGCGCATGATGAATGCAAAACATCAAGGATTGACATGAGATTTGTCACTGTCAACTTCCAGTAGAACCAACCAGCAAGATTCTATTGCTTGTTCCAGCCAAGTTTATTTTACGTAAGGTATCAGAAAAGCGTGATGAGATCAGAATTATACCAAGATGAAGGTTTTGCCAATTAGATACAACTGGAAAGAGGAGGGTCAGAGAATCGAGGGAAAAAGAAAACAGATAAATATAATTATGGATTCTAATTAGGTACATGGTAGACTTTGAAGAAATCATAAGCCAAGCAGTTTGGACATAGAAGGTGAAGCATAGGTTTTTTTTTTGTTTGTTTGTTTGTTTGTTTTGTTTTTGTTTTTGTTTTGTTTTTGTTTTTGTTTTTATTTCTAATTGAATACCCAAAAAAGATAATGAAGTCTGAGAGAAAGTAGCAATTGGTGTGGGATTATGGAAGAGATTATCACCAGGTTCATTATTACTATAACTGCTGTTAAGATGTAAGAAAAGAGTCTATGCTATTTCTGCATTTCTAGATAATATAGAAGGTTTTGTAATTTTAGATCATGCTTGTGTTCCAATGAGCTGTATCAGAATTTATCCAATTTAAATTACAGGACCAGTTTGTTGTGTAATATTTTATTTGATTCTTTATAGCTAGCAATAAGTTTTTATCCATTCACTCTTTAGAAGCTACAGTACTATTGTTATACATATTCTTTTTTATGAGCAGAATGTATTTATTGGGGGGAAAGAAAGCTCCTGTTTAAAACAGGGACAGAAGGGGGCCTCAGTGGGTTGTCCCCTCATATTCTTAATTACTTTAAGCTTAAAGCAGAATGAGAGAAAGGAAAAATATGTATTAAATACTTAGTGTGCCATGGGCTTAGATTCATTTTAAAACATTATCTAATTTGTTCCAAACAATAACTTTTCATTATAGGCTATGAAATACCATAAGCAATTATTCTGAAATACAGTATTAATATAATAAGGTCCAGGAGAAAATGGAAAAACTAAAATCAACCTGATAATATTCATTCTAAATTATTTTTCATAGAACTTTTCTATGCCATCATAAAATTAATCAATGAGAACACTTTTCTGATTATAATAGATCACTTTATAGGTCCTGGAGATGGAACCTTGTTATTTAAACTTTTAGCTCTGAAAATAACTAATTTCAAAATTGAACATATAGTTTATTTTCCTAATTGGTAGGAAACAAATACACTTTATCCCTAAAATAATTTGTTTGATGGGGTTTTAATTTAAAAAAAGTGGATCCTTTTTATTTCCCACTGAAATCCATTGCATATGCTCCCAAATCCTGCTTCATTTTAGTGAAAATTTAATATAGCCAACTGGCACCAGGAAAATACCTACAGTTGCACAAATTGAGTTATGTTTGTTACAGTGAAGGACACCACATGTTTAGGGGAAACTATGAGCATTTTTGTAAAAGAGTGGTAGAAATATCTAATGTAAGGTTTTCACTTTGAATTGGTGATTTATGACAGAGACTAGTAACGAGGTGGGGAGGTGTCGTTGTTGGGCATTATCTGAAGTAATTATCTATGAATGATTCTTTCATCCATAAATCTTATCTATGTATGAGGAGGGCTAGATGAGCCTTTATGCACAATACCAAACAAGTACCTGTCATGTGTACGAGCTGGTAGACAAAGACATTGCCAATTACAGAGGACTTCTGCACTGAGTCCTAAGCTTCACCCAGAAATTCCAGCACACAGAGGGAAGAAAGAGCAGGAGATAATATAGATGGCAGGCCGACATCTGGGATGACCACTTGCTTTATTTTTTATGTTTTATTTTTTTAAATTAACATTTACTGTTCAGACATATAAATGCAGAGCAATATGACAACTCAGTGTATGTATAGTGATAGAATATACAACATAAACAGAGCACTTTTCATTTGCATCTCATATTTAAAGACAATAATATAAATTAATATCATAAAATACAAAATTATATGATCATCCTATAGATGCATAAAAATCACTCAATAACATTTAACACTCCTAAGGAGCTTTTCTGGCTATGTTCATGCTTAAAGATGTTGAAGATGGGCATTCAATGTAAAAGGTCTTCTGTCCTACATGGGATTCACTTTCTTAGTTATTTTTTATTCCACTTCCAGGCCACGTCTTCTGAGGAATATAAAGAAATTTGGAAAATTCCCCAAATGATAAAAATCAAAGGGACATAAAAAGTTGGAAGGTGGTCATTATCCTAAAATACGAAGTATCTACCTAATGTCCACACCCTTTTGCAGAAGATCACTTCATAGATGGAATAGGAAAACATTCAGGACCCCCTATTAGTAGCATGTAAAGAATTTGAAAACCGATATAAAACTGTTGTCATGAAGAAAGGTTTAAAAATTGGGGATGGGTTCTCCATAAATGTCCTCGTAGTGACCTACACACCATTGCATTTAAAGATTAAAATAACAACATATAATAGAACTAAATTTGTAGGAGGTTTCCAATACTGAGAGAAGGGGAAAAGTACGTTGAAATGATATATAATTTCCTGATTGATGTAAAAGAAAAAATCTAAAACAAAACTAATACTTCATGTAATCTAGACTATGAATACACGTCTTTACACATTTTGATGCCTTTTGATGAGTCAGTAATAATGACTGGAATAAAAATGTAAGATCTATACTTAGAAGGCTATAAGATGCAGGGCTCTGGTTCTGTTTTTCATAGTTTTGCTCTTTCTGGATATGTGGCTTTGGACAATGTTTCTCTATCCAAGCTCCAATTTGCCTTATAACTTTATTTATTTATT
>NW_004524664.1:174311-177482 GCF_000260255.1 Octodon degus | reverse complement strand
AAGTCACCATGCCCAGTCTCAATTGCTGTCTCAGCCTACCCTGGGTGGGGGGCTGGCATGGCAGGCCTGGGGATTGAACCCTGGCACCTGCGTGTCTTATAACTTAAAAATATTAAAATTATGATACATGCTCCTCAGAAAATTTTCTGAAGATTAATTATGTTAGCTATGTATCTATACTAATCTATGTATCTAAATTAATCTACATTGTTTCTAATATAGAATGTATAACAAAAATAAAGGTTTCAAATAATATAATAAAACATTGGCCAGGGAGATAGCATTCCAGTTGTCCAGAAAATATTGAGTAACTGTAAGTACCAAGAGAATCAACAAATTAAAATTCCCATTAGCAGTTCAATTATACTTAGCATACCCTTTTCAATAGTTACGTTAAAATACAAAGTAATGTGAAACAATGAAAATAAAGTTATTTTTCATGTAATAAATTTGAGTAAAATCTACATCCAAGTCTGGTAAGCATTGAAACTTATTTGAAAAGTGCTTTCTCATTTATATACTTCAATATACTTTTAAATGAATAAACTACTTAGCTTAGAATATTTGCTATATGAAGGTACAGTGATATAAATAGCAATTTATTTTTACATTTCAAATGTGTATCAGTGATATTATATAAATAGTAATTCATCCTAATATTTTCATTTTGGTATTTTTCTTTTTTGCCATATTAGAATCTCAGTAGTCGAATGGTTATATTTATGTATCTATGATGTATTTAACCCAGCTTTTGACATCATAATTCAATGTAGAAAATGTATATATGAATGATTTATATTGTTGGGTTTTTTTTTTTTGTATTTTTGGAAAGAGTCTACAGGGTGTTCAGGATCTCACTCACTACTAGATCAGACTCATAGTGATCCGCCTGTTTATAGCCTCCCAAGAGCTGTGATTACAGACACACACCACCACGCCCAGTCTCAATTGCTATTTTAGCAGGTCCTGGGTGTGGGGCCTGCACTGCAGGTCCAGGGATTGAACCCCCGGCCCCCAGGCCTGCTTTCAGGTGCTTTAATCCACTGAACTATTTGGCCAGCCCTATTTGAATTTTATAAACAAACCTGAATAACCTACAGCATGAACATATATTTGACTACACTGTTCAACCATCTTTCAGAAAAAAATATTATTGCCAACACAATTTTGTTTCATTAGGAGTTGGCTATTTGTACAGAAAATTATAACTGGTAATGTTTTAAAAGTAAAGGAAGTGAATTTCTCCCATAAGAATATTAGCTTCACAAATCCATGCATTTTGTTCTTACTTTACTACTAATACATTTTCAGAGATTACAGATTTATCTGATGGATAGTATGTGACCAGTAAATTTGTTTTTGACAAATAAGTGAAGGAGTGTGTTTGGAAGCTGTAAATTAACAAAATACACACGGATAAGTGATTATATTAATCTGGCCATACAGCATTCAGTTCACAATTTATACAAATTAATTATGCACTACAAAAATATGTCTATATTTAAAATTACTGCATAATTCTCCAAAGAAATTAAAGGTCCAAGAGAAATAAAGTCAAAACTATAATAGATTTGAAATATTTTGAATGGATTACTTTAAGCAAAATATTATGAAGCAGTTTTTCCCTAAAACATAGATGAAAATTGTTCCGCTCTCTTCATAACGTTATTGTAATTCATCAACTCACTTAGTTGGGGTATGTTTCAAATTAATTTCCATATTGCAGATAATTAAAATGTCATATATCTCAAAGATACACCATTTTTCTAAACATTTTCTAGTTGTGTTTATGCCTCAAAAGACAAAATATAGTATCATTGATGTCATTTTGTTCATTTTTATCACTTCAGTTATATTTAGATTAGCTTATTGTAATACAATTATTTAAATGATTCTTCTAAAAGTGATATAATGTGCATACTAAAACATTTACCATTTTATTTGTACAAATAAATCAGTTGTACTAAATTTAAAGAGCTGTTCAACCGTTATCAAAATCCAGTTTTAGAACATTTTCATTTCCCGCCAGAATCCCCATTGGCAGTGTGTGCAAGAGGTTGGTCCACAGCCTCAGGTATTCACTTTTTGACTCCCTGGATCAGCTGTTTGTGAATTTTCATGTAAATGGAATCATACAGTGTGTGGTCTTTTCTATCATGCTTCTCTCATTTAGCATGTTTTCAATATTTATATTATAGTTTATTTCATGATTTATTCTTTTAAATAACTGGACAATATATGTTATGGTTTGGAAGAGTGTACCCCAAAGGGCTTTGTTTCAATGTGACACTATTGAGAGTTGGCTTATGCTTTCAGAGGTGGGGCACGGTGGAGGTCTACACCACAGGTGTCCTGTCCAGAAGGGGATTGTAGGAACCTGCCCCTGTCCTTTTTATTTCCTGACTCACAAGGAGTGCACAGTCTTTACTGTGCCTCATGTTCTGGTCGTGAGGTATTGCCACTTACCAGCATCCACAGGGCTAACCGGTCTTGGACTGAAATCTGAAAGCCCTGTAAGCCAAGAAAATATTTCATATCATAAATTATATTAGGTATTTGTTATAAAAATAGAAATATGTCTAAAGCATTTTTTGTGTGTATGTACATTTTTTTTTCATCCCTGTACTATCTAAACATATGACTTGCTCCTCACTTTCGGCTATGGAACATTGGAGTGTTAGTGAACATCATTTTAGATATTTTGTCTAAATAACTTTTTGGATTTAATTTGGAGAGAAGACTTAATGAACTCTTTGCTTAGGCATTGCAGTTATGAAAGGTAACATTAGTGAGAACTTAAAAATAAATAGTCCTTCCCACTGAACAAAGTAAAGAAAAGGACAAATGAAAGAAGAGAAAAAGATATATTTAGGCATATATGCAAATAGTTTGGATAATTGTACTGTCAATTTCTGCTGGTCTTTTCAAAAGAGAAGTTAATACTTAATTTTTTTCTTTTTATTTTTTCCTTCTTTGGAATTTCTTACTTTTTTGTTATTGTTTTGCTTTTTCTTTAAAATGATCTTGCATGTTTATATCTGATAACCCCAAAAATTAATTTGATGATAGCATTATGTAATATAGCAGCCATTATTGAATTCCTATTACTTTGTTTAGTAAAATTTTGTATCACTTCTAGTGCTGTTTTATTCTAGCACTATTTCTCATTCT
>NW_004524664.1:168615-170376 GCF_000260255.1 Octodon degus | reverse complement strand
TATGAAATAAATTATATATAATAACCTATTGGTTGCTTTCAGTGTGAAACTATAAGGTAATAAAGCTTATTGCTAAAAAGCTACTAGCAACTAATTCTTGAAAGACTATGATGACTTCATTTACATTGACAGTTTCATATATTTGATTTAGCAAGACTGAAAAATTCACTACTATAAATGCTTTTCACATTAAGAAGTGAAACCTCATTTAAATTGTTTAAAGTTTTAAAGGGATGCTTGCATCCAAAGGAACCAAGACAAACGTACTTCAAATGTGTAACTTTGCTATCTCTGAAAATAGGATTTATTTCACTTTAACATTTATTAATCATATACACTAAGATAATTATTTAAACTTACGTGCCCTCCTCATTTTGGGTGGACTGATTTAGCTGTAATATAAAATATTGTTTTAAATTTAAAAAATCAATCTTTCTACATCCTCTGCCTTATTCTCTGCAAATTAATTTGAAATTTATTAATTTGAGAAAACTGTTGCTTATTCAGCAGAAAAGCACTTTGGCCTGTACTTGGCCTAATGTACTCTAAAAAGAGAGGAATAGTAGTTATTTTTAGTGATTAAAATACTAATAAATATGCAGCTCTTTGGGAAAGAAAGTGACACAAAATAGAGGCTTCCAGAAAAAATGAGACACAGTGATAGATACGAACCTTCCTGGGATGCTGTACAGAACTCAGTTTTTCTATCTCTGAACCAAAGCTACATTATCTTCACTGACAGGTGCTCTATCTTCCTTTTAGTGACATGTGTGTTTGTTAACTTCTTAGACTGGTTTTAGAATCATTAATTTTGTAGAAATTTTCTATTATGTATTGCTTTTCAAACATGTTGCTGTATGGAAGCCCATAGCATTCTATTAGAACCTCTGAATTTATTTTATTTGTGGCTGTATGTTTCTCATTTGTCATTGGCTATATTTATGTTTCATTATCATCATCATCATCATCATCATCATCATCATCATCATCATTATTCTGTAGTAAAAGCAATTTCTGGCTTTATCTTTATTATTTTTAACTTTCACATCAAAAATTTATGTTTATATCTGTACCAATTTAGAAATATGAACAAACCTTTTCAGTATCTTATTAATTAAATTTTGATGATTTATCCTTTATATTTTACATTTTTAAGCCATATATTTTCTATTTCATAGAATTTGAGTTTTTCCTCCAGATTTTCAAAGGCTTCCCTTTCTGTTATTTCCTATCATGCTTTGTTTCTGGATGCCCCCTGAAGCTTCATGCACTCGTGGGCGGTGGGCTTTTCAGAGGTGAATGAATCTAGTTTGTGATTGATTCAGGGACCAATGCTGGGATTAGGGTGTGAGTGCTACCCTTGCCCGAGTTTGGGTAACCTACATGTAATTTGAGACAGAAGGTGTAGGTTTAAGCTCCTGACTGGCAAGCACAAAGACTGGGTTTGATGTACTGCACCAAATAAGGTGCTGCTGGCTGCTTGCCAAGCTGGCCACTGAGAATGGGCGTGGTGTCACACACCTGTAATTCCAGCACTGGAGAGGCTGAGACAAGGGGATCACTAAAAATCTTATCTGTGTAGAAGACCCTGTACCAAAGAAATTTAAAAAGTAAAAATGTCAGTATGAGACAGAAAGTGGCTTGCATCTTCTTCTTCTTCCAGGGCACATTGCTTCTGCTCTTTTCTGCTGCCATCAACTGTGGTGCCTCTGCCATGTACCATCCTGCCTTGGAGCCAGCCCCTGATGGACTGAAGTCTCC
>NW_004524664.1:154785-167110 GCF_000260255.1 Octodon degus | reverse complement strand
TGGATAAAGAAGATGTAACATTTTGACACAGCAGATTATTATTCAGCTATAAAAAAAGATAAAAAGGAGGCTTCTGTTGGTAAATGGATGCAACTAGACCATACTCTTAAGTGAAATTTGTCAGAACCACATATGCATAGTATTGTCTCCTTAGTGTAAGAACCTGAAAGAAAATAAAATATGAAGAGTGGTGTAGATACTGTGAAAAGGGAAAGAAACTGTTCAAAAGGACTGTCTTACTGACCTGAGAAGGACAGGAGGGTGGGTGTGGAAAAGAGATATATCTATGTATTAACCAGAATGGTTTGGATAATCGTACTATGGATTTCTGCTTGTCAGTGGAAAGCAGCAGTTAGTGCTGATTTTTTTGGTAGGTTTTTTTCAATTTTTTCTCTCTTAGCTTCTTATATTTTTTCTTTTTTCTTTCTTCTTTAAATTTTGCAAGCATATATTGCTTGACAAAAACCAATCAGGAAGTTACATACGCAATGTTTTCTTGTGCTATATCTTCTGTGCTTCATCTTTTCCTTCCATTAAAGACAAGGTATTTAATATTCCAGAGAAACATATTCCTTTCTTACTGCTATGTTATGCTTTTTCCATCTGCAATGTTCACTGTCATCCATCCTTCCCAGACACAGTCCCTTCTCCTTGTACTGCCTCGTAAATTCACACCAAGCATTTCCATTTCTTGGAATATTTTCCATGTTCAGTCAACATACTCTGTCTTTGTTTGTAACTCTCATATATTTGTTAGGACTTTTCATTTGATATTTGCCCTTTAAGTTGTATCTTCACTTACACTTTAAGTATGTCACATCTCTGTTATACTATCTAAGATTTTGGAAAGAAGAAAATACACTGTGTTTATGGAATCACACTCTTTTATGGCCTAAAAGGTAATGAAGCCCCCATATTGTATGGAAAAAAGAATAAGTATGGAAAACTTAGAATTGTTCTTGTGCATGGGTAAGAAATGCGACAAGTTGCTCTGTTCATAGATCAGGTGACAAAGCTGAAATCTTGACTCATTATTTGCTAGGTCAACAGTCACAGTGTCCATCTGGAGGAAAACTGCAAGTAGGAGACTACAAAACAGATGGACATATCAGCCAGGAAATGAGAGTCAGTGTTAAAGCAGAACCTCCTTTAGAACCAATACAGGGGATTATTAAATAGAGGAGAGAGGAATCATTAAACACATCTTGTTCCAAAACCTTCCTGTTATTATTTTCTGCCCCAGTAGGCCTCAAATATCCCTCTATATTTTTATTTTTTCCCTCTTATTTTTCTACAAAGTTTTACAGATTTCAAATTGATAAGCCTTTTAGGTTTATTTCAGACTTCCTAAAAACAGTTGAACACCTTATGTTTTCTTCAAGAAGTTCAAATGATTTAAAAATAAATAGTTGATGAAATCCATCAATAAACTATGTCATGTCCTATATATTTGAAAGAGTATGTTTATGAATGTCTCTGTGTATGCATGCATTCCATGTAAGGCATTTGTGAGGGAGAACGGAGACTTGTATGCTGTGTCCATGACTTACATATTCATTCTTCCCTTTTTCAGTTATATTGTGATTAACATCAGAGCTCTAGGTTTCTCTTCTCATACATTGCCAGTGTTCAGAATGGTGGAGTTGGCAGACTATATCATTCATCACATATTTTTATATATGTGATGAACATAGACAAAAACCTTGGCTTCTTGTGAGAATGAACTTTCACAGAGTGATTAGTCTTTGTGAACACAGAAGTACCAGCTGTTGGGCGGCTCACTTAGTAAATGAAACATGTGTTATTACATGATTACAGCAACAATTAAATTATGCTTTCAAAAGTGAATAAATAAATCAATACTGAATTAAGTCAGAATGCACTCTTCAATCAGAGGCCGAAGTCCAACAAAAATCAAGTGATACAGATGAGTGGGTTCATTTGGGTGCAAGGTCACTACTACCAAACCACCCTAGGATTAAAGTGCACATGAGGAGACAGCAAAGTGGCAGTGGGGGCTAACGTAATTCTGAAGCCAAGGAGGAATCTGACCACTGATAGTGTAGACACATGTGGGATTGGGAGTCTTGGGTACTTACAGATGTTGTTGGAGTGTACAAAATAGTATGAACTGATATTCTTAGAAATTGTATTTGCTCTAGTGAAAAATAAATAGCAATAAAGCATCAAAGAGGAAATGAGGAGATAAACACAATACACTCTTATTTTCCTAAAAGAAATGTATCCATATCTCATTAATGGGGATTTTAGCATAATAGGAGGCAGTATTGTTAGAGTACTTTTTACATAGAATCAGAACGTGGAGTGATAAGAATATTGAAATAGAGGTTGCCAAGATATATAAGGAGTGTGGGAGAGGTAAGTCAGGAATGTTTTCCTTGACAAAATGGAAGAAGAAATTACTGAGAAACAGGAAGATTTGAGAAAAAAAGCCATAAGAAGGCCTCATTCAATGGAAATTTTTGCCTCTCCCTAAATCCTCCGCAACCTGCATAGGGTAAAGTTAAACAGAAAGCAGCAGTACTAGTTAATATAAAAATTGAATAGCAAGAATCAAGGTAAATTCCAACCATGAATACAGAGACAAAATTTAGAGATGTTTCATCATTTTGTGTATATTTGGAAATAACACTCTCAGAATTCTATAAATATATAATTAGCTAACATGAAGTTGATGAATATTTACAGGACAATTAATATGTTCTTAAATCTTAGGATACTGAAATAAAGTATATACCATACCTAAATCTACGTTGAGATCTAGATCTAGATATAGATTGATCGATTGATCAATAGATAGTTAGATAGATAATTTATAGGTTAGAGAAGATTATTTCCAATAAAATCATAGCCTGAATAAAAACATGTAGGTAGTTAGATAGATAAATCGAGAGGAATAGCAAGAAGAAAATCAAGCTTGGAATAAAAGAATATCTTGTATTCACAAGGAGTATACATAATGGTCTCTGTCAAAGTGTTTGTCAAGCCAGGTCTTTACACAAAAATAGTGACAATGCTTAGAGATTGTGGAGAGGGAAGAAATCTCAGAATATAGCATGGAACAATTTGGAGTAACACGGTACAGTGTCTTACAGCATAGTTTAAAGCAACATCTGAGTCTGTTTGTTTGTTTATTTATTTATTTATTTATTTATTCATTATGTATTTAATACAGGGACTGCAGGGTCTCACTACACAAGTTGGACTCTTAGTGACCCTCCTGTTTTCAGCCTCCTGAACGCTGGAATTAGATACTTGCACGACCATGACCAGTCTCATTTGAGGTCTCAGAGGGCCCTGGAGGGCAGTGCTGGCACAGCAAACTGGGGATCGAACCCCAGCCACTGTATCTGCCTAAGCAGGCTCTTTAATCTGCTGAACTATGTGACCAGCCCTGAGTCTGCTTTAAGTAGCTGTTCAGTCCTCAGTCTACTTATGTTAGTTATTTCCTTGTTGCTGGGACAAAATACCCAATGCTCATAACTTGGAGCTGACTCCAAGGAAGAGACAGCATGGCAGGGGGATATAGGGAAGGAAAGCTGCTCCTGTCATGGGGCAGGAGCTGTGGCTGAAGACTCACCCCTCCAGGTCTCACTTGACTGACCCAACTCTTCTGGCCAGGCCCAATACCTAGCACCACGTTGTGCGTGAAGTTACCAGTGGATCAGTCTGCTGCTGAGTGTAGCACCCTCAGTGGTGCTGTCACTTCCTGAAAGCCCCACCTCTGAACACATGAGTCACTTGGGGAATGCCCAGATCTGATCCACAGTGCAGTTCCTACCTGCTCTTCTCTCTGCCATCCTCATTTTATCCCAAAGCTTCACACCTCTCTGGAAGATTCAAAGTGGAAAATTACTCAACACTAATGTGGAAAGACTGGAATTTAGAATTCAAGGGAGTTTTCTTTTTTCTTTCCCAGTTATAATAACCCAGAAGCTGAGGCACATAATGGAGTAAAGAAGAAAAATGTGAAATCTTTTCCAAGCTGAAGAAGACAAAAACACTTGATGATTGGTTACCGATGAGAGAGGATGTAAGTGGCATACACAATCAGGGATCCTAGACTAGGGCCATCTGAGTTTATTCCTATGGTAAATATATATCTATATCTATCTATCTATCTATCTATCTATCTATCTATCTATCTATCTATCTATATTAAACCAAATAATGAAAGCAAAGACAGAAACAGAACATAGAACAGTACATATGGTACAGAATAGAAAATGAACAGTGGTTGTTGCATTACGTATTGCTATCATGAAATCTGTTGCTCAGATTACCAGATATCCATATGCAAGATTGGACAAATAATTCAACATTAACTCTTCCTTTATTTTTAATGTATTTGGTACAGGGTCTCACTACCTAGCTTGGACTTCTAGTGATTTTCCTATTTTTAGCCTCCCAGTGCTGAGATTACAGGCATGTGCCACTAACTGGGACTCCGTTAGCCAGCATGCCCTGGGGTGGGGCTGGTGAGTAACTCTTCCTTTTAATAAACCTTATGTTTTTTCTTGTCCGTTTTACTTTTTAATTTATTTTAAAGAGAGTACACTAATTGGTTAGACATTAAATGGTACATATTTAGAAGAACAAGATGAGAAATATTCAACCATGGTTCAGATTACAGATATTAGCATATATTTTAATGAGTTTAGTTGCGAAAAGATTCTGTTCACCAGTGGACTTGTCAACATCCAATAACATTCTGCACACATACCCTTAACTGTAAGACATTTTTTAATGAAATTTTCGGAAGTGCTTGGTGTATGACTCCCATGTTTTAAGCAGTACAATATGAAAACATACAATGAACACACACAAATTAATATTGCATTCTCAGTATATACACATATCCCGTGTACTATAAGTAAGTGTAGTTTAGTATGTAATGCATTTATTACAGAGGCAGAAAGTCAAGAATACTTGAAATCTGCATGTTTGAGAATTTATCTTGTGAAGTGAGTTTTAGAAAGAACTTTTTTTTTTTTTTTTCATTATCCAAGGGGTCATTGGCACGAAGTTTGTCACTGCCGATGTTTAAAAGCTGAAGTGCAGGATAAGGCCCATGTGTAAAAATTAATACACCTGTGACGTGGGCATGAGCCTTCTTGATCTGAACAGGAGTGGGTGACAAATGCCACTTGATCCTTTTAAGTAAGTATCAAAGTTTATGCCAGCTCTTGCTGTGCTCTAAGTTTGAGGTTATTAGCTAACCTAGAGAACAGTTACATTTTCTGATGTTCAAGTACAGGAGTAAAGCATGGATCACATTCAGCAGATGAAGCTCCTGGGTATTCAGGATCCAAATTGTTAGTGAGGAAGAGGCTCACTTGAGATTAAAAACTAAGTGTCACTAATGCAGGGCAGAGGGCCCCACCCCAGAGCGATGCCTCAATTCTTGACTGATTGTCTGAGCCGGTATCTCCCACCGAGCACATGCCTTTGGGTCCTATCGAGACCATAGGGTAGGTACTGACCCTGCTGTGTTCTCAGTCCTCCTGCAATTCTCCGGAGAGCATCCATGGAGTAAAGTGGCCCCTGGGAGCTGTACCGTGCTCCCTTCAAGAGCAAATGTCTAGTGGGGCTATCTTGATATTGCTATTGCTTCACTGAGGAGCAAATCCGCAACTCTTTCTCCCCAGAGACTCTGCTCAGTCATTATTTTCATCTATCAAAATGTTCTACAGCTGTGCTAAGGACATAGCATGAAACTTGAGGCTGCTTCAGGATTTCTGCCTTAGAATAACAATAGTAGAATTTCTAACCTATAAAACAGTCTTATTCCAGCCTAGTCTGTTTCACACAAGCCACACAAGCATTATTTTCCTATTGCTCAAATACTATTTAAGGAATGAGATTAAATGATTGTCTTGAGGATATCTATATCTGTATCTATGCTTCGACTTTACAGGAGGGTGGTTTTAACTAGTACAAAGCAGAGGTCTGCTGGTGGATAACATACAAGTATATTTACTGAGAGAGAGTCTCAAAAGATTTTGTATGCAATGACAATAATACATGAAGAATTGTATGCTTTTACTGTAAAGCTAAATCTCACAGTTTCAGGAAGTACTGGATTATGCTTAGTGTATACTACAGGTTCAAACATTTTTGCTAAATAAAATAAAAAGAAATGATTGTGTTCCTTACATACCAACCTTTTACTCTATCAGGCATAGCTACTTGAATTCATTGCCTGTGGTACGACACTTGATTCAGTGTAGTATACGTTTTCTCTTACCTAGGTTTCTTGCAGAATGTGTATGAACAGAGTAGAATGAAATTACTGGCTATGATATTCGGCAAAGTAAACTGAAAGTTATATCAACCCATGGATGGTAGCTTTGGCACCATAACATACAGGTATAAAAGAAGTATTTGGTATAAAACCAAATATTACCTCTTCTATATGGGAAGCCAAATGTTGGACTATGTGTCCAAAAGAAACAAAGAAAGAAAAATTTTGCAGGTAGCTGGCAAGGTTAGGATGCAGACTTATTCTCTGTTGCATAGATTATTGGAAGTGCTGGCCATCACAATGTACAGTGATGACTTAGAACTAACTCCATCTTCATAAATTTTATTTTGCCCTGTTGCTCATAGAATTATTGAAGTTCACAGATGCAGATCCTATAGCAAAAGTGAAGTATACAATGCATCTGAGTAGCTGCCCAGTTTTGGGGCAAGTCTTAACTCTAGAGAGATGTAGGGACTTAAGTACCCTTATCAGCCTCTCTGCCTTCCTGAAACATGCCACAGTTAGTGCAGTAATCTTTTAATGGCTCTACCTGGCCCAATATCCCAGACAAGACTTGTGGAACAACAAGAAGCATTTAAGCAGTTTAACACTGAGTGAGTTCCTAACTGTGTTGCTGTAAGACACTGTGGTACCCCAGGTACAAGTGTTGGATGACTTCATTATGCTTCCAAAAACATCACACAATTTAAAATTTCACTTGGACCTGCTTGTCTCAGTGACTGCTTCTGAAATTTTGTTGTTCTATCAGTGGACTCCCACTTTCTGACCTTCTTGAGTAGGTGGACTTATTCAGATTCTAGTTTTCAATGCTTAAGTATTTCTCGCAGGCTGAATTTAGACTAAGAAAATTAGTATTGCTAACATACACAGATTCTCTGTTCAAATAAGAAAAAGAGCTATGCTGGGGGGTATTTCCTGGGCAGTTGCTGAGTTACCTTGCAGTACACACCATGTATTTTGAAATTTTCGATGGCAACTATTGCTCCTGGGCTGTGTAACCCTGTGCCAGGCTCCACCACTTAGCAGAACAATGATGAATACCAACCACATTTTCTCCTTAACTAGATGCTCATGTGCACTAAACAACATATAACCATGTATATGGTTTGAGATCATTGAAATTTTTAATTGGGCAGACTTTGAAGTTCAGAAATTGATCTAGGATCCAAAGTCCTTCTTATCTGGGTCTTAACAGCCTAGAGGGAATAACAATTTATAGCCAAAAACTCTGAAAGTTAAACACTAGCAAAATATGGAAATCTAACATCACTTAGATTTAGCAAATACTATATTCCCAATGCCTAATATCATTTGCATCAAATTTTAGCATATGCATCACTATGATGACCAATTTAATGCTTATATCAGTGCCCCACACATGGGAGGATAAAGGGAAAGAAAATGTGAGTTAAACCAACAGGCCATTGTGCTCCTGACTCTCAGGCCTGGCTGCTGTCCCTGAACAATACTCACAGTCTTCCTACACTGATCATATCTCACCAGAAAATCAACCCAATTGTCTGAGAAATCCCAGAACTAGCAGTAAAGATTAAATAATTCATTTGAAAACTTGCTAAAAAGAAAATATTGTTCACATATGTAAAATAAGATCATTTTTCACATAAGTAGAATATCATTCTTCACATATGAAAATAAATACTGGGTATTAAAAGGAATATTACATTGAACAGTTTGACATACAGTTGATGACTTATAGTGCAGCTTGGCTGTTACATACATCTATAGATGCCAAATTGCAGTATATTGATTTATTAGATGTTTATCAATAGGGAAGTTTATTATGGGAAATTGTCACTGATTGTGTTTGGCTTATCATTCACTTCTTCCTCAACTCTATATGCATGGCTTGTTTAGCATCTTATAATCCCTTGTCATTACCGTTTACATCACTTATTCCCATGTTGCTTTTATGGATAAAAGAGTTAGTCATTTTTGTATGGACAGCAAGTGCATTTTGTGAGGAAGGCACTGCAAGAGAAGTCTTCTCTTCTAGGCTTGGGGATTATGTACCAACAGCCACTGAAAAACATTAGTGACCATTTATATGTAATAGAAAATTTCAATTGCTCAGAAAACTTGGAAATGCTCCAGGAAGAGAATGAATGTTTTCTTCTCAAATGTGTCGTTTCATATTAGCAGAGGCTGGACAGTTTGAGAATTATTTCTTGTATATCTGGAATTTAATTTCTAGCACTTTGAATGCTCATCCTTTACAGTGGTCCATGCTCTCAGACGTTTAGCCAGTAATGGCATTTTCTGCCACAATAAATACAAGCGTGGGGAAGTTTATCACAGTTACTTTCTTTTTCTATTGAACAAAATGAATGATTATCCATTGTGCAGATAACAGAGCAATCAAGAAAGAAAACTTTTTTAGCTGAAAAGCAAGGCAGTAAACATGCTTGCTAAAAGCTGTGTAGCCTCAAAATGAATTAAATTAAAAAAAAAAAAACAGGTTTTGAGGATTGTTTCTCACTTGAGAGAGAGCAGACTTTAATGCCATGATGTTTTTCTGAAATGGACAATGTAAGAGTTGGGCATATTAAAATGATTACTAAAAGGAACAGTGAAATTATGCCCCATAAGTGCAAACATGACCGTTTCCTCAATTATATTTAATCTTTCAATTTAGATAAAATATCAGCTACTTACACGTATAAAAAGAAGGGAAGGCCTTTCTTTAAAAATCAACAGCAACAACAGAAGGCAAAAACAAAAAAAATAGAGCAAAGTACGATTTAAGTTTTGTAACAATGTTAAACATGACACAAAGTAATGTTATAAATTGACAATGGTATAACATAGTGACATTTGTACTTGGCTCTGAAGGCCAGAGGGGATTCTGAAAAGTGGAAATGCAGAGAACAGCACAGGCAGTGGAATCAGTGTGCAGGCAGAAGAGAAGGGGAAAGGGGCTGTGAGGGCCCGAGGCTGTCCCAGATTGGAAGCACTGTCTTTGGGGAACAAGCTGCCCACAGGCCTGAGGGGTGTGCACAGTGCAGGCTGAATCAGCAGAGGAGTCTATGGCCAGTACATAATAAAGCAATGCCTACTGTGAGTCATTTCAGGGCAGAGGTCCAATGTTTCTAAATGAGTGTTCAAATTAGATTTTTATGTGGAATATCCTGTTATGCCTGTGCTTTGCTTTGTTAGAAGACTACTATCTATTAATCAAGTGTTAGCTGTGTTGTCTAGCACGTGCCTTATGCCCCCAGCCCATGTTCAGGGCACACATAGTGTGGCAACACCACTCACTGCCCAGCTCCAGCTCCTGGCCCTGCCGGCTATGCACAGGACTCTTCTGATACATCTTCTGGCCTTCGTGAAATACCTGCTCTACCCATCTCTGTCTATTAGTATATCTGTGGGGCTTACATTTTGAAAAGTGCCTAAATTTATGTCTGATTTTTAAAAATCAGCTTGATTGATATACATTTTATATATGAAAATATCATCAAAGATAGTGTTTGGTATGCTTAATTTTGATTACACAAAATTTGTGTAATCACGCAAGTTTTATTCTTAATGCTTTAAAAAGAATTAATTCCTGAGAGCAATTGTGGTAGGAATACAGAGTATACTTCTGGGCTTTTAGTGCGAGACTTCAGGAACAATGATTGCACATTGCATTTTGAACAAAGCAGCTTGAGATTAGTTGTCTATATTTCATTGAAGGCATACATGCAGTTAAGGAGGATCCCTAAGAAATTTATTTGTTACTGTATATTAGGGGTACAATAGAGATCAATTTGTGTATTGTGGAAGCTATGGAGATCAAATACATATCAATGATCAGAAAAAAAATTTCAAAATTAGCAATGAAGATACAAACTGAAGTGTTAGGGCTATATAAAGGAAAAAATTCTTTAGATTTTATAAAAATAATGCAATTTACTGGGAACGATCCATATTCTCTTTATATACACAGGAACAGTTTGTAGCAATGTATCCATTATGTGTCCTTTTAATATGGTGCAGGTTCTTATGTAACTTCTCCTTTATCATGACAGTTTTCAATTAAACATTGTTTTCAATGCTAAAAACATGAGGTACTTGTTCGTGTTATGTGACTTTAAACAAAATCAGCATATTGAAATATTCATGGGGCAAAGACAGATTTCTGTGAGTTAAGAGCTTCTGTTTCTTCCCCAAACCAGCATAAAGACTATTCATGCACAGAGGTAGCAATGAAGCTTCTGAGAGGATAAAAACTCTAATGCCTGCATAAATGGTATCTATTTAAAGATATTTATTGTATACTTTTTATGTGCTTTATCTGTGTCAGGCAGGGAAGATAGAACATTTTTATCTCTATTGAGCTTTAAAACTTGAAAGAAAGTAGACTGTAATCAAATAGTTCTCCAAAGGTGTAAGTTAAGTGGTATATGTAAAGAGAGAAAAAGCTAAGTACTGGGTCATCTATACAGGGTGAAATAGTCCAGTCAGGAAAATACCTAAATAATTTCCTTATGACATGGTATTGGAATTGAAACTTCAAGTTTGGGCTTAGGAAGATGGTGCGAGGCCAGGTGAGGAACTTTATCGAGGATGTGGTATGGAACGATATAAAATATTTGGGGAAAAAAATGGCCAACCTAGTCAAAGTTCATGGACTGAAGACAGGCAAAGCACTATAGTTTGAAGAGACTTTGTAAGTCATGCCATGGGCTTGGACCTCTTTTCAGTAATGGCAAGTCTGAAGGATTTTAGGTTGAAACAGGGCATTGATCAAGTTTGCCTTTGGAAATGAACATTTACGTAGAGTGTAGAGAATCACTAGGTTGAGGGCAAAAGTGAAGACAGACTACAAGTTAGGAAGCAATTCCAAGGTAAGAGTCGGTGAGATGATAATTTTATTAGTGATATAGTCAAAAAATATTTATCAAGGATTTACAGTATTCTAGGAATGGGTCTGCATTGGAGAATGACAAAGTAATGAAGAAGAGAAAAAGGCCCCACTTTTTGTTCTAGTTAAGAGCTAAGGAACAAGGAGTTAATGATCAGTACTCATTACATGTATCAAGGGATGAGAAGGCAAAAAATATAGAGTAATGGAGCAGAAATAATAAAGAGAAAATATGATTAAAAAGTGGGGCTGTACACTTGCATGAGTTAAAATTTCTGTGGGGGAGAAATGGTTCTGAATGGGTGTTGTACAATTATCTAGCAAGGTGCAGAAATTAAGCAATAGCTTTTGCATTTTTAAAATTAGATTCACACTTTGAGAGTCATGTAGAATGACTGCTAACATTCACTGCTGTAATCTGCAATCCTATAAACATATCTACACTATTTATTAACCATGTAGCCTGCAAATTTGCAACTAAAATTGAGAAAAATACTGTCTTGGGACATGCAGTTGCTGTATTTACTAAAGAAGATAGTAAATAAAATTAATATTTACTGTTAAAATTGTGTTCCAGATTTAAAAATTAAACATAAGTACACAAGCCAGGATATTTAAACCTTTAGATTTAATGTAAGATGAATTACATCTAAGTAAATACTTAATGGACAAATTGAAAGCAAAATAAATACCCACCTATGATAAATGGCAAGTATTCTAATTTTTAATAATACATATGGAATGTTTATAGAAATAAAATAATTCATACTGATTTTTAAAGAGAAGCTGTAACTAATGCAAGTAATACATTTGTAAGAGTTGACAACTTAGAATTTTCACAATTAAATCCTCTATGTTACTTAAGAAGATTTAGTATTATGAGTTTCCTAACACTTTGTGGTTTAATTCAATTTTTAAGACTTTGCACTAATACTTATATTTCTTTAGGTTTTTAGTGTTTAGGAGTAAACATTTAGCTTTACTACTTGAAACAGAATTTGCCTATATGAATTCTCTTAATGTACATTAAGGGCATTGTCATTTGAATAGAGCCATTCAGACATTTTAGTTTTAATTTCTTTTGTTTTGTTTTCAGTGACTGAAACTGTTTTGAAAGGTAGCAAGTTATGTTTGAACAGAATAAAATGAAACAAGGGAGTTTTCACTGAGTT
>NW_004524664.1:145930-153059 GCF_000260255.1 Octodon degus | reverse complement strand
GCAGATCTCTCCCTGCTCTGCTATTAGAAGGTCTAAGTCCCTTCTATTTTGCAAGACTACTTTTGCTAATGAATCTATCTGGTCTTGGATATCTTGGATAGTACCAGACAGTGTTTGAACATCATCAATCAGCTGATTAGATAATTTGGTATAAGAATGTACTGCTACTCCCAACCCTGCTGTGCTTGTCCCCATGGCTGCCATAACTCTTAGCCCCACTAATAGAGGGATGAACTGGACTGCCTACTTTGTGTGGCCCATAGCATAATCTAAACTGGGAAGGGGTATAGGATCATTACCAGAGATGACATCTATATCAGGCAATATAATTGCCATGACATATAGTCATGTCCAGTTGGTAGGTAAATATGTGAAGGCTAAACTTCCCCCACATACAAACACATGTCCCTTTTGGGGGCGAATAGGACTACTGTGGTTAAATATTTGATTGCAGCTGGTGAAGGTAACAAATCCAACATCAACAGTGAAGCTATCATTGTGGATGCCTCCCTGCACACAGGAAGACTTCCATAGGAGATAATCCCCCCCAGAGAGGGTGGCTCTGGTTAATGTCTGCCAGTCCTCAGGAGTAAGTTAATTATCAGCCACAGTTTCTAAAATGGCTGTGGTGTATGGAGCCGTGGCTCCGTATTGGGTAACAGTCATTTTTACTTTCTTTAGTACTTTAAAATTGAAACTAGTGTAATGGTGCCAAATCTGTCCTTGAGCACCTGTTGTTCTTGACACTGGAAATGCCTCTGCCTTATCTAGATCTATGGGTGGGTCTAACAGGAGGAAGCTTTTGGGGATAGCGCCCCTCATGGGTGGCCTTTGAACACAGGGGACCTTTGGTCGGGTTATACTTTCATTTTTGGGTTTTCCTGATTTTAATCTAATTGGATTATGAGGTCTTGGTGCTCTTTCTCTAATTTTATCTGTTCTCTGAGAAGTTCAATTTTGCCTTTTAATTCCTTTCTGGGATCAGAAGCTGAACACGCTGAAGGAGGCACGCTAGGATCAGTGCTATATGGCAGAGGGCGCTGAACCTCAGGCAGTCCATCTCGGCCATGATACCGAGCGGCTTCCTCCACCAGTTCATCCCAATCAACTTTATTGTAATCGGCTTCAACTTGAAGAGGTTTTGGTAGTTCAGGATACATTTTTTTAACTTTGAGCATAGCTCCTTCTAAATCAATGGGGTTAATTTTCTTCTCGGGCTGTAATTGGGAATTTGGTGGCTCTCGCTTCCTGGTTTCGATTTCAAGATTCTGTTCTCTTACAGGAGGGCACACACCCTTAGGGGGTTCTTTGTCCTTTAAGATGGGTTTACCTTTTTGTCCCTGTAGTATATTTTCACTCTTTTTTATCACATTAGCAACAACCGGGTCACAGTGTCTCTGGGATAAGATTTCATCAATTAAATTCCAGTAGGAAAAGGCTGTAACTGGGACCTTTTGAGGTCCAAAAGTCTCATAATAATCCTTAAGGGCATCACCAACCCTTTTCTATCCCCACTGATCAATAGTTCCTTCAATAGGGAACAATGGCAAACTTGTTTAATATATTCAAAATATTGACACAAATCCTTAATTTTAACCTTTACTGCTTGTGCCTTTAATGCTTTACTCAAACTTTTTACAAATATCTCATGTTCACTTAATGCCTGTCCTGTTGCCAAAGGGAAAGGGAAACGGGGTGCAGTCCGCTTACTGAAGTTCAGATATCGCAGCAGGCAACTGCGGCGCGGGCCTCTTTTACTTTCTCTCTTGTCGGCTCTCTCAGATGGTTTTGTCACTGAATCCTCTGTACCATGTGTGCCATGTTGGGCGCCACTTGTCCCGAACCAGCAGGTCAGTCAACAAAGGTCACCTGGGAGAGGAACAGGGAATTGAGGAGGGGATAAAGGACAGGAGATGCAAGAAATGGAGACAAGACAGGATTTTGATCAAGTCTCGTTTATTTAAAGGAAACTCTGGGTATATATAGTGGAGGCATAGGGAAATGACGTCGGCGGGTAAAAGGTGTAACTAGGCAACCGGGCTATGACAGGAAGTCCCACCTCCGGGGCATAGCAGGAGACTTAGGGGAAATAGGCGGGTAAGAAGAATTAGGAGCATAGCTCAGCAGAGGTAGGGGAAGAGGAAGCTGGAAACCCACTTGCAATAGGATTGGAGGCCTAAAATTTTTGAGCCTCCCACAAGCATGCAATGTGAATACCTTCTCATGCACTTCTGAGCCCTTGGTCTGTGACCTCTTCACTGATGATGTTAGTCTAGAAACAAATATACTGATAAACTTTTAAGACAAATTTGAGAAAACAGAAAAACTAAGCATAAATGACCTAACTAGGGCACATATATTACTTTCTTACTAATGGATGATCTGAAATTGTGTTCCAGGATTGGACATATAATTTTAAGTTCATTTTACTATATGCTGAGCATACTGAGTTTAATTTTATTTTTCTTCTTTTAATATATTTGGTACAGGGTCTCATTACACAGCTTGGACTGGTAGTGATCCTCCTGATTTAGACCTCCCCAGCACTGGGATTATAGAAGTGCATCACCATGTTTTCAGTGGCTAGCTCAGAGTGCCCATAGGTGGAACCCATGAGGCATGTGGTGCCAAGGATCGAGTCCTGGTCTCTGATCTTGGTTAAGCAGGAGCTTGGTTGTCTCAACTGGCCCGTGAATTTAATTTTCTTGACTATATCTTAATGTTATCTGTGGCTCTATTGACCAATATGTAGATGTTGGATGGTGTTATTGAAAGTTTATTGGGGCTTTAGGCCATGATTTTACTGATAGGTGAATTTACTTATAAGTTTACAGATCAAAAGGCTATTACAGGACCAGCCAAATAGCTCAACAGGTTAAAGCACCTGCAAGCAGGCACAGGGGTTCGGGGGAGGGTTCGATCCCCAGGCCTGCCATGCCAGCCCTGGCCCTGAGGTTTGCTGAGACAGCAATTGAATCTGGGCGTGGTGACGTGCACTTATAATCCCAGCTCTTGGGAGGCTGTAAACAGGTGGATCACTATGAGTCTGATCTAGCAGTGAGACCCTGAACACCCTGTAGACCCTTCCCTAAAATACAAAAATAAAATAAAATAAAAATTAAAAAATAAAATATAAAAAATTTATTAGGAGACAGAGTTCCAGTAGAGAGGTCATGGGGAACCTCCTTTTGAAAGATACCATTATGGTTTAGATCAAGACTCTTTATTCCACAAAGCCTTCATTTATATGGATAGTGTTTTTGCTACGTGGCTGAATATGGGACAATAGGACTATTTCTCTGGTGAAAGAGGCAGGATAGTATGAGCATATCTGGGAAGGGAGATTTTGCTCCTCAGCTCCTGACTTCTCTCTCTGCTTCCTGCCCTCCATGATGTGAGCAGCTTCCTCTACCAAGGCGTTTTCTCCACATGGGTCTTCCCTAGACCCACACATTATTCAGGGCCTGAGATTCCTGAAACTATAAGTGAAATAGAACTTCCTCTCTGTGTCTTTCCTTCTGTGTAACCAAAAATAGCACATATTCCAGTCTCTTTTGTAGGCAGGTGACACCTGTGTTCATTTCTACCGAATGACACACAAGCTGAAGCACTATATGAAACATTTCAGAAGAGTACTTAAATGCTGACTCAGGGAAGAGTTGAACAGTTCTGTGTTTTCTTTGTCTTCTTTTCTGTTCCCTGAAAAATGCACCAATGGCTAAATATCCAGTATTACAATGAACTGACAAACTATAATGTAAGCTTTGGGGCATAAGCCTCCATCTACTTGTTTAAGTCAGTATTACTCTAGATTTTCTGTTGTATATAGCCATCCTAATTCTAACTTGTATAGCATTATCAATGTAAATATTGGCATTCTGCTAATGATTGTGCTTAAAATCACTCAAAATGGCTTTTACATTTAAGGAAAATGGTCTGTATTTTGATCTGTTCATTAGTATGTCATCTGCATATCAACTTCTGTGCTTATCAAATATTCTAAAATTAAAATAAAATCCATTGGATATAGAACAATTTTCAGTCTAGATTCTCTAAACTTGTTAATGGGCATTTGTGGTAGTGGGTCTGTAGAGTGAATGTGCCATTTTATTCAGAGTCTAAAGGAAAACTGAGACAGTCTGTGATAGTACAGATTCAGGAAATAAACTCACCTAGGAGGCTGATGTGTTTTCTACTTCTTGAACTGTTTGACACCATGACAATGACCAACTATTCAAGATCTGCGGCTTTAGCTTTCTTAGAAAAAAAAGTGGACTCTCTTATTTGTAACTTTATTTTTAGCTTAAAAATTATGGACAAGTTAATTTGAGAAACTTGACAACATATAATTCTCAGACTTTAAGGAAACCTGGGAGATTTCAAGTGTTAATAATAATGACCCAGTTCTGTTTAATTTTGCAGAGTCTATATTATCAAAGAAATGAAATGGCTTGGTTTTAGATAGCTGTTTATGTGCTGTTGAGCAATGAGGAGATACTACAGGACGATATGGGCATTCTAAGTATACAGGCTGGTGGAAAAAGACTTCCTATTTAGAAAAAAATCATTGAAAAATCAAAGTAGATGATAAATATTTTAAGCAAAATACAGCACGCTTGATAAAAGACATGAAAGGCAAACCATATACTATACTTTGAATGTTAATGATGCAGTGTGTAAAGGAAGAGAGATCTTGTTTTTGGTGAAAGAAGAGTAATTGGGAATTTCAATAGCTGGTCATGAGCCAAGTGAAGATGGCTAGTAATTTTTTAAGCATAAAGGTTAAATATTTAGAATCTAGAACAAAGAAGATCCCATGTTCATATCCTGGCTTTACTTCTTAACATGCCCTGTGCCAAATTACTTGACCTTTCTAAACTTGGGTAGTTGGTTGAAAATTATGATCTCTAATAAAAATTTCTCTCTCAATCTTTTTGAGACTTATACAAGCTTCCTTTGAAACCTGATTCTGTCATAATTTTTTTTCTGAAGACAAGACAGAAAGGTAAAGAGAAGGAAAGTTCTCAGAAGACAAAATAGACATACATTATTAGAAGATAAAACACGTTTATGTAGAAACTTCATATTTTTTATTCAACATCCTCACATCATCAATTTCTCCATATTTCCCAGTTCACTTAATTTGTCAGTGTTGAGAAAAGTTGTTTTCTTCAACTCAAATATTGTTAATGAGAAATACTATGTAAGTTAAAAAAATACAAAAAGTCAGCTATAAATTTTAAAAATCTAAAATTTACCTATGAGCTTTAATACTCTCTTTTTGAAAAATTAGGTTATTTACTTTTGCATTTGTTTACAGTGAATTAATAATTTAGTCAGACAAGTGAGCAATTATCTGCTTTTTAGAGTAATTACAGTGCTCTCTACTATGTATTGGATAGATGTTTACAACACTTCATTTCAAGGTTCTCTCAGAAATGTTCATAAAATCCTGTGGAATTTGCAGCATGGGAGGTTCTAACAATTGCAAACCCAAATGTATGGTTTTGAAAACTCACACATGGAAAACAATAACATAATTACTCAAAGATGTGAGGTACAGATTCATAGTTGTTTTTTCTCTTTTTAATTCAAATTTCCAAAATGGACTAATTTTAAATTAAATAAAACCAATGAATAGAAGATGCTAAATAGATTTATGTAAGACTTTTCTCTGAAAAGCATTATATCTGCACAAGTTCTTAACACAGGTCTGGCCAAGGTGTGCTATATGTTTTAAACTGAGCTAAAGGGCCAGAGAGGTAGCTCAGCAGACTAAGTGCCTGCTTTGGCAAGTTCAGGGACCAGGGTTCGATCCCACATGCTTCTCCAGCTCCACCCCCAGGGCACACTAAGCTGGAGACTAGTCCAAGCATGGTGGTGCACGCCTGTAATCCCAGCACTGAGGAGGCTGAAAACAGGAAGATCACTATGAGTCCGAGCTGCATATGAGACCCTGCACCAAATACACTTGAAAAAAGTTAAAAGTAATGAAAATACATAAGAACTATGGAAAGAATCATATTATTGGGTATGGAAACTATCATAGCAGTTAGTAAAACATTACTCTGTAGATTTTTTTTCTGTTTTCAAGTTTTTTGCGATGCTTTGTTTGCTTTTCAACAGCTGTGACTTCGAGATACAGTATGACTTTAGGGAATTTGAAATTACTATATGCAAAATATGATAATCTAAATTTTAAGTGCCTATAACTTGTATTATTACATCCAATATGATAAGATTCAGAAGCATAATGAAGTATCTCAATAAACTAAGCTGTGAAAAATATATTATTTTCCCATTTTTGTTATAACTTTTATGGCTGGAGTTATTGGCTGTTTAAACCACTGACGGTTACAGTCCATTTCCAAAGTTACTTCAGTAACATACTTACTTAGCAGTAACTAAGAGATAGGCAAAGTATTTTTGAACTTTTAATAATTATTGTGCTTTGTTCACAATGTTAACCTAAAAAAAAACCTTTTGCTTTTGGAATAACACATCATGTGAATTTTCATTAGAATAATCATGTCTTCTCAGTCAGTAAGAGGTTATTTTTATATATGGAATACTGAAATGAACTTAATATTAAAATTAGAAGAATTTCTAATAATTTTCTCTTTTGTAGTGAAGAGATTAAAGACCGACAGGATCAATGCATCTTACGAAATGGAAAGCACCTGGCACTGTGGCACACACCTGCAATCTCAGCACTTGGGAGGGTGAGGCAAGTGGATTGCTAAAAATTCAAGGCTAGTGAGGTCTACAAAATGAGCTCAAGGCCAGCTTGGACTGCACAGAGAAAATATCTCTCAGGAAAGAAAGAAAAGAACAAAAAGAAAAGAAAGAAAGAAGGAGAGAAATAGGAATCAAAACTGAAACAAATGAACAAAAATGACTAACACATAAAAGAAGATAAACTCAGATGTTCAATTTTTTTTAAAGAATAAAAAATAGTGGTAGAAAAAACAGCATTAGAAATAACATAAACTTTCAGTAAACAAAGTAATAGGAATCCAATAATGGTTGCTGTATTATATAATGCTACCTTCAGGTTAGTTGCTCAGGTTGCCAGAGAGAAATGTGCAATTTCTGACAACATTTTTGTTATAGTTCTGTTGAGTATTTT
>NW_004524664.1:141856-144860 GCF_000260255.1 Octodon degus | reverse complement strand
TGATTTCTACAGTGATTGTACTACTTTATATCCCCATCAACAATGAAAAGAGCTTCTTTTTCCCTATAATCTCCCCAACATTGTTATATTGATGTTGCAATGATTGTTATTCTTTCTGGAGTAAGACGAAGTTTCAGTATTCAGAATTTTAAAAAAATGAACAAAGGTGCTTGCTTATGTGGGAAGAAAATACCATTCCGCCTTCACAATATTGTGTTGTGCTACAGAGCCACCAATCTCAATTTGGCACATTGTAAAAATAAAGGAAGATATATGAACAAATGAGAAGGGAAAAATTGAAAATTTTCATGTTTTTAAAGAACAACTTTTGAAAACCCAGCTCACAAGACCAAAGAAATTACTTTTTCTATGTTTAACATATGTTTCATAATATTGAACTACTTAATATGGTTGGTGTTACCTGCTTTATTAATTTTTAAGTTCATTGAGCAATTCTTCAGGAATAAGAAGTGTTCCTAATGTTTTATATTATTTATTTTATTTTTTACTGAAACATATAAATACGAAAATATGCAAATTGATAATCTATCTGACAGTGTTTCAACACATGCATATTTTATGTAATGTTTAAATCAGGTTAAACATTTATGTTCTCAGACAGTTATCATTTCTTTATGGTGAATGCATACAAACTTCTTTTAGGCTTTTGAAATGTATAGCACACTTTTGTAACCTATATTCAACATTTGCAATAGAAACCAGTGATTTTTACTCATATCTATGTAACTTAATAACTGTTTGTTAAGCCTTCTCCTCACAAACTCACTTTCCCTAGCCTCTGATAATCACCATCTTCCTTTAAGATTAGCATTTTTTGATTCCACAAAGGAGCACAATCAACTGCCTCTTGCTTTTCTATGTTTGATTTGTTTCACTTAGTATTATGATTTGTAGTTCTGTGAATGCTTTTACAAATGACAGAATTCTGCATTTTTATAATGGCTGATTGGTATTCTGTTAGGTAGATAGGTAGGTAGATAGATAGATAGATAGATAGATAGATAGATAGATAGATAATAGATAACACATAATAGATAGATTATATTTTCCTTACCCTTTTATCAGTTAATGGACACATGATTTGTTTACATTTCCTGGTTATTATGAATAATAACTCTGCAAAGAATATGGAAGAGCAAATTTTTCTTTGACATATTGACTTGCTTTCTTTTGGACAAATACCCAGAAGTGGAACTTCTAGTCTTTATATTCTAATTTCAATTGTTTTTGTGAGAATTTCCATAATGCTGTTCATAATGGCTGTGCTAATTTATATTTCACCAGTAATGCTACTGATAAATCTTTAATTAATGTTAAATAATTTAATTATTATAATAACCTTTCATAATACTTAAGTATCTTTAATTAGCTTTTGGAAAAACAAAGACTTAGAGAAGTTACTTAAATTTATGCCTCACTATTGTCACATCTTATCTGAGTGTAAAAATCACATTTATCTACATTGAACTAAGAATATACTGATTATTCATTTGTCTATGAGATCATTATAAAATTCAAATTCAGGGACTCTCTTAGTACAATGCTTTAGGCATTGGTATAAATAGATGTGCTATTATAAAAAGCTAAGGTTTGCCTGATAAAACTGTCTTGGAACATTGTCTTGAGTAGTTTAACCTGTGTTGTATTTAATGACAAGCTGGAGAGCATCTTTGAAGAATTATGATGAGTAAACCTCTCTGAAATACTCCAAAAAGACCATTAAAAGAGCTAAGGGTGGTCATGGTACAGCTTATAACAGTGGTCCCCAACTTTTTTGGCACCTGGGACTACTTTCATAGAAGAAAGGTTTTCCACATATTGGAGTTTTTATTATTTTTCAGACTTATTACATTTATTTTGAACCTTATTTCTATCATTATTACATTGTAAAATATAATAAGATAATTCTATAACTCACCATAATGCAGGATCAGTGGGAGCCCTGGGATTATATCCTGCAACTGAATGGTCCTCTTGGTGTTATGGGAGGTGGTGACACCTGAAGTGTGTTCCTTATGTCTAGTGTACTCCTTAATCTTACTTTGTTGTCATTGTAGAAAATTCTTCTTCACTCACTGCTTCTTGGCCTTTTGGTTAAGATCAAGTGTAATATCTGTTCTTATCAGAAAATCTTGTTCTACAAATATAACATGTTAAAAATGGAAACAGGCTTTTTGGTTCTTTTTCAGCAATCTCAGGATATTTCACCTTGACTATAATCCAAAGCACATGGATATTTCAGACTGTCTCAAATATACTTTTTAGGTCACCACCATTTGGGAGCTTACAAAGTTAATCTTGTTCTAGAAGGAACAAAGTTGAATAGCCCAGATTATTCAGAAGTGACTGCTGGATCTACACCTTTCCAGGTCAAGTGTCTTTTGAGGTTAGCAAATAATGCTCCAACTTCTTTGAAAGCTGAGATAGGTCATCATTCACCAGATGGCAGAGAAAAGGTCCTGACTCACTCACTTTCAGTACCTCTGCTAATGTTTCAAACATTAAAAATTTTAATCTTCACTCATCACTTCACAATTCCAATTTGGATTTGAATGTATATACTTTGTCTACTGAATTGAACACAGTGCTCATTCTCTTCTGAGGTGACAGATTGAGTGTGTTGAGTAGGTTGAATATGTCACATGATTCAGCAAGTTTTGTAAACAATATGTGTCACTTAAATCTGCTAATGTGATGGTTATTTTTCTAAGAGAAAGCTCTGGAGTAGCTCTTGTAATTCAAAAACAAATCTGGCCAGTGACCTACTTTTAGATCTTAGTCTCATTTATCTTTGCAAGTGAACACATGTGCACCTTCTCTGTCCGTTTCCTCACAGAACTGAATGCACAAATGTGAATTCTGAGGCCTGCGAGATGGCTCAGTAAAGTAAGCAAGTGCAAGGACCTGAGTTCAATCCCCAGTTCTGCAAAAACAACAACAACAACAAAAAATAACTAAACACGTGAGTTCTGGGAATATAAAG
>NW_004524664.1:130793-131994 GCF_000260255.1 Octodon degus | reverse complement strand
CAGGGTAGCAGGAAGCTCTCCACACACTCACCGGACCTGGGCTAGGACTGGGTCCAGCTCAGCATATTAATATAGCTTTACTTTTTATATCACATGGTCACACCTTTCTGCTGGATGGTTAAGAAAGTTGAAGCAAGATCTTTATAACTAAAAATGTAACCTTTGTATCTGAGAAGATCAGTCAAATCCCCTCAGGATTTATGCTGGAACCATGTATAGCACTTTGTAGATGTTTTGTCAGTGTCAGGCAAGTGAATGAGTCCATTGTTTGACCAATTTGTTCCCTATGAAAGCTTGAAAGACTTTTTTTCTCTAGGTGACTCTCCTGTGGCACACCATACATTGTCAATCACTTTCATCTGTGGCTCCATAATGTCCTTGTTTAGGAAATTTTGGGCACCACTGAGTTATAGGATGTCACAGGACAGGTTCACTTGTTTCCTGAGTCCTCACTGACTTTGCAGGGCTAGGGCCAAAATGTTGGCTATCCTTGTAGCCTCTGTATTTCTCTAATTTTTTGTCTGAAAACTTTAGTTGTTAAATATCCATAAGAGAAGATTAATGATACTGTTACCCTGTAACAGAGGCAGTTGAGCTTAACATCACTATTTGTCTGAATATCAAACACCTTAGACATAACATGGAACTGTTATTTTCCAGCAACCATGGATATTCTACATTTTAAATCCATATAAAATGTGAAAAAACTATTATATATTTTTACACAGAAATTTAGAAATCAAACCATATACAACATTATAGCATAAAAATCCTATGACATTTGTCTTGTCTCTTGTTTTCTTTTATTATATTTTTAAAAAAATTACTTTAAAGAGAATATAGCAACAGTTGGTATGACAGTAGTATGCATTAAAAGATCAAACTGATAGGTATTTCAAGCATAGTTTAGTTTTAGTATTAATATTGTTATCCTCAGTGTAGTTGCTTAGTTCACAGATATCAGCATATAGACTTAGTCAGAAAGAGAATTCTACCCATTAACTGCTAGTTTCAAAAGCCTGATGGAGATTCTTAGGACCATTGCCTTAATCATCTTGTTCAAATAGATGTATGTTTTTTCCCCCATTTAGAAATATGGCTATTTACTAACTGTTCTCCTTTCTCTCTCTTCATTGTTTATGACTTAAGTTGCCATTTAACTGTGCTATATCTTTCAACTTTTATTTCTTCTTTTGAATTT
>NW_004524664.1:128625-130175 GCF_000260255.1 Octodon degus | reverse complement strand
AAAGAACTGAGCTAAGGGGCAGGCCCCCTAACCATGCTGTTTTTATCACAGTAGATTTATAGTAGAATTTCATGACAGGAATTGTAATGTCTCTTGCCTTGCCTTTGTTGCCCAGGATTGCCTTTGCTAATGTAGGTTTTTTCTGATTCCAAATAAATTTTAAGAATGATTTCTCTCGATCTGTGAGGTATGTTTTTGATATTTTTATTTGAATTGCACTAACTCTGTATAATAGTTTTGGGAGTCTGGCCATTTTGATAATATTGTTCTTCCTATCAAGGAACAGGGAATATCTCCCCATTTTCTGAATTCCTCTTCAATCTGTTTTTTCAGAGTACTGTAATGTTCATTGAATAGATCTTTTACACCTTTCATTAGATTAATTCCTAAGTATTTCATTTTTTGCAGAGCTATTATAAAGTGTTTTGTTTCTCTAATTTCTCTCAGCGTGATTATTATCTGTGTAGAGTAATACTACTGACTTTATAACCTGTTATGCTACTGAATTTATTAGTTCTAGAAGCTTCTTGATGAATATTTTTGGATCTTCCAAGTAGAGTATCATGTTATCTGCAAATAATAATAATTTAACTTCTTCTTTACCTATTATTATTATTTTTATTTCCCTCTTTTATCTAATGGTTCTAGTTCACGATTACAGAACTATATTGAATAGGTCATCCTTGTGTTTTGCCTGATGTGAAAGTTAAAGATTTCAGTTTTTCCCCATTCAGAATTATGATGGCTGTTGGATGTCCATAGATTGCTTTTATCAGATTGAAGTAGAGGCCATCTATTCCACTTTTCTGTAGGACTTTGATCATGAATGAGTGTTGGAGTTTGTCAAATGCCTTTTCTGCATCAATCACGATGACCATGTAGTTTTAGGATTTGGTTTTATTGATATAGTGTATTATATTTATAGATTTGGGTATGTTGAACCATCCTTTCATCCCTGGGCTGAGCCCTACCTGGTCACTGTGTATAATCTTCTTGATGATTTGCTGTATTCTATTTAGTAGTATTTTATTGAGGATTTTTGCATCCGTGTTCATGAGGGAGATTGGTCTATAATTCCCTTTTTTAGTTGTATCTTTCTCTGGTTTTGTTATGAGTATAATACTTGCCTCTAGGAATGATTTTGGGAGAGTTGTTTTCTTTTCAATATCATTGAAGAGTTTGAGGAATATTGGGATTTCTTGTAGAATTCAACTGTGAATCCTTCAGGACCAGGACTTTATTCATCTGTATGTTTTTTATTACATTTTTAATTTCATTGGCTGTTATTGGATTATTGAGAGCTCTTATATCTTCTTGATTCAGTTTTGGTAATTTGTACCTTTCTAGGAATCTGTCCCTTTCTTCAGTGTCTTCAATTCTGTGAGATTAAAGATTCTCAAAATAACTATTAATGAACTTCTGAATTCCCACACGGTCTGGGATAATTTCACTCTTTTCATTCCTTATTGCTTGAGTTTGAGGGTTTTTTTCCCCCTCTTTTGATGATGTTGGCTAGGGGCTTATCAATTTCACTTAATCTTTCAAAGAAC
>NW_004524664.1:126100-127908 GCF_000260255.1 Octodon degus | reverse complement strand
TACACTTAAGCATGACCTATGGATTGGTATGTAGTCTATTTTAGAAAATCTCCCATGTGCAGCTGAAAAAACATGTATTCAGATATGGTTGGGTGGCACACTCTGTATATGTCCCTTAAGTCCATTTGTTCCAAGTTCTGGTTCAGTTCTGCTACTTCTTTGCTAAATTTTTGTCTGCTTGACCTATCTGTTTGGGATAAAGTGGTGTTAAGGTCTCCTGTTAAGATTGCGGTATTTAATATTAGATTTTTCATGTCCATTAAGATTTTTCTTGTAAAATTGAGTGGTCCCATGTTTGTTGCATACATATTTACGATTGTTACCTCTCGCTCTTGTATAGTTCCCTTAACCAGTATGCAATGGCCTTCTTTATTTCATTTGTTCATTCTTGGTCTGAAATTCAGACTGTCTGTGAACAGAACTGTTACAACTGCTTTTTTCTGAGGTTCTGGGGCATGTAGTATTGTTCTCTATTCTTTGACTTTCAGCCTATGAATTTCTTTATGAGTTAAGTGTGTTTCTTGTATACAATCCACTATGCCAGTGTATTTCTTTTAATTTGTGAATTGAGTCGATTTACATTGATAGTTATAGTTGAGATGTGTTGACTTATGATTGACATGTTATTTACCTGCTATTGTATACCGTTTTTTCTCTTGTGTTTAATGTTTCTCTATTTGGTGTGTTCTTTCCTTTTTAATTCATGGAGTTGTGGTCACTTTGTCCCTTTCTAGAATATCTTTTAGTAGTCTTTATAGGGTTGGCTTTGTCAACATGAAGTTCTTTAATTGTTCTTTGTCACAGAAGTATTTCACTTCTACATCAAACTTGAAATAGAGTTTTGCAGGGATTATCAGTCTGGGTCAGAATTTGTTTTCTTAGAGGACTTGAAGTACTTTACTCTATTCCCTTCTTGACTTGATGGTTTGTGAAGAGAAATCTGCCATCATTCTGATGAGTTTTCCTTTAAATATGATGTGTTTCTTTTCTTTAGCAGCTGTTAGCATATTGTTCTTGTGCTGGAATTCTGGGATCTTGATTGTTTTATGTCTGGGTTTGTTTTCAATTGGGTTGATGGTATTTGGAGTTCTGCATGCTTTGGTTACCTGAATGTCAGATTGTTTCCCCATATTTGGGAAGTTTTCTGCTATTACATCTACTTATTTTCTTTTTATATCATTTTACCTACTCCTTCTTCATCATTGTATTGATCACTGTTAGTCTTCTGTTATTCATCTTTGCATCATCCTGCAGATGTTGTATTATTTTTTCCTACTTCCTAGGTGTTTTTGCAAACTTTTCTTACCTTTGAATTAGCTGCAGTGGTGTCTTCAAGGTCTGTAACTCTATCTTCACTTTCATTTAAATGGCTTTGCCTGCTTGTGATTGAGGTTTTAACTTCCTGTATATCTCTTTGAATCTGATTCATGCATTCTATTTTTCCCATATTGCTCATTCAAGTATTCCATCATTTTTATTCTATTTCATTTTTTATCAGTGTCTTCTTTCGAAGCTTTTAGTAATTATTTCATTATAGTTATCATTTTTTTTTACTTCAGAGATTATTTCTGATCTGATTTCCTCTGTTCATTTCTACAATTGTTTCTTTACTTCAGACACTATTATTTCAGACATTTCAGGTGTATGTTTTCCAATTTCTTCCATGATATTGTTTCCTGCATTTGTTCTGGGTGGGCTCAGGGCCCAAGACTGCATTTTGCTCCTTCTCTTTGTCAGTTTATATAGCTCTGTCCTTTGACCTTTGGTGTAGAGCTTCGGTGCTGCTATTACCTTAGCACCTACTGGTA
>NW_004524664.1:123209-124610 GCF_000260255.1 Octodon degus | reverse complement strand
GCTGCTCCCCAGGACCATCCCGCTGGAGACAGTCTCATAATATGGTGTGTCCTCTTCCACCTTATTCACCACATGACTTGGGACTCTTCTCTGAAGTCAGGCATAGGGCCAGGCATTTAGCATAGCAGTGTAGCCCCTGCCTGGCAAGCGCCAGGTCCTGAGTTTGATTTCTGACAAAAATAAATGCCTAAATAATCACCCATGAAAGGTAAATATTTTGAATAATTAGTTCAATACATCAAAATAGCCATGCCAGTATAGGTAAACACAATCTGAAAGCAGACTTGCAGAACTGCTTCAGAAAGTGGAAAGAAAGATGGGTAAGTTGGTTCATTTTAGAATTAATAGTAATGTAAAATTTACTGTAATTATTTTTATTTAACAATGAGCTATAATTTTCAATCGCATCTCATGTGTTACATGTGAGACATAAAAATATTTGATACATTCTATCATTTACCCAAGAAATATGCAAACATATATACAAAATACATGATCAATCAGGGGTTGGCAGAGCTTTATTCATAATAATTAAGTATTGCAAACAACTAATATGTCTGTTAACAGAGGAATGTAGTTTAAAAAGCCAGCCAGATATCTCAGTGGATTAAAGCACTTGCTTAGACAGATGCAGGGGCAAGAGGTTCAAGGCCCATTCTGCCATGCTGGCCCCACTCCCAGGGCACACAGAGATAGCTATTGAGTTTGGATGTGGTGTTGTGTACCTGTAATCCCGGCACATGGGAAGCTGAAAAACAGGAAGGGTCACTACAAGTCGGCTCTGTGTAGTGAGGCCCTGTAGACCCTATACCAAAGACATTTTAAAAAGCCCATCTCACTCAACTGAATCCTATTTCCCAGTCAATAGAAATGGAAAATTGATACATGTCTGGTATATACAGATGCAGGGATAAAATTTAAAAGCATTTTTCTAAATATAGGAAGCAAGACACAAATTATCATATAAGACTACATGTATATGGAATTTCAAAATAGATAAAATGGTAATGACAAATATATGGTTCTCTAGGGATAGAGAAAAAATTTGAGGATTTGTATATATTTTTGAGTTACTATGTATGTACATGTTTCGTCAGAACTCATTGAACTGTATGCTTAAAACATGTGAAGTTTTTCCATGTGAAATATAGCTATAAAAAGAAAAGCATTAATGTATTTTATTTTTCTCCATTTACAATAAAACAAGACACTGTGTAGAAGTAATAAATAGAAATCAGGTAAGCAAAAATCAAGCCAGTACCACAGACTCCCATTTTATCATAAACCTGATTTAATGCAATGTCTTTTCCCCAAATAATGCCCATCATATGTCCATATATTTTATTTCATAGTGAAAATATTTAAACAATTAAGAATATTTTATATTTATAGAAATAAGTG
>NW_004524664.1:114501-122179 GCF_000260255.1 Octodon degus | reverse complement strand
ACCGAATTGAATATGAGGTGTATGAACCAGCAGTGCTGATGTTGGTGAAAGAAATTTCCTAGATGCGCCACAGTGTTAGGTTAGCAGTAGAGACCTCATGCCTCAAAGCATTTTAATGCAGAAGACTTAACTGACTGCTCTATGCATACCCCTGGCAATTTTCTTCCTCTCTGGGATCACTGCTTAGTTATTCAATCAATCTTAGTTTTTTATCTGATATATGCAGACACTTAGTAGAAATAGGAAAGGAATCATTACTGCCTACAGGAAGTTTAAAATTGAAAGAAGGAACTGGATAAAAATAAATAGAATCATATTTTTAAAAATCATACACACACTAATCTCCCTCTCAAAAATGAACACTCTTATCCACATGTAAATAATCCAGCTGATAAATTGCTTGAGGTCTCAGTGTTTATACTATTGATCATAATAATCACAGCCATTTTCTTTTTGTGTAAGCTTGTAGTGGCTTAATGAGTATAAGTGATCTTCAAGTTGACTTAAAAATTAGAAAACTATGTTATAATCTCTAAAGAAAAAGTGTAATTCCAATGTAAAATACAAACAATGAAAACATGAGGGACAATTCTTCCTTATTCCTACTGGAATGGAACAAACTATATCAGATGTGAAGAGTACTAAAAATGCCAATATGTAGCTCCATTAGAAAGCAAATGCATAAAAAATTGAAATTCCTATGGTACCTTATCACAATTTTCCATTACCACCTGCTAGATGTGTTTTCTGTCTAAAATCATTAAGGCTTTTCTAAGGATTATACTTGCAATAGGTAGATCATCATTCAGGCGAGCATTTTTAAGAAAGACTTTGAAAAATCCATAATACATACATAGTCCTGGACAAATCAGCTTGCAAGTTATATTACTGCTGGTTAAGCATTGAAACCAGGGTCTTGATACTGAGTGACACTCAGGGCCCTTTTTAATTTTCTTTTTTACAATTTGGAGACAGAGTTTGACTAAGTCACTAAATTGCCCAGGCGCGGCTCTAGTTTGTGGTCTTATTAGACTCCCAGAGTGCTGAGGTTGCAGGCACACTCTAAATGTATATCATATGTCAAGATCAATTATTTTTATATTACTTACCTAGTCAAAGGCTCACCTTGCTGTATTGTAACATTAAAAAGTCCAGATCATATTTCCAAAAGCAAATGAACTTTTTTTTAAACTAAGACATAGCATGAAATCCATTCAATAAAACAAGATTTATTCATCATTTCAAAACTTAAGTTCTTAATGCCTGTGATTATATTGTTTCCTGCTTCTTGCTTTCCTTGTTTCTGTCCTAATTTCTATTTTTTTTCACCTGATTTTAATTTTAACTCTAAGAATTTTCTCAAATTCTATCTACTTTTTTCAGGAAGGTGACTTCTCTCACTTAAACCAAAATAAATTCTTTACCTTGCTTGAACTTTATCAGTTTTTACATTAATATCTCACCTATGCTTTATTTTCTCTCATTTCATAGCATTGGATGAAGTTTGTTGTCTTTTAGACAATATTATAACCTAATTGAGAACTATGGATTTCATTTTATGTATTATAGTTTACCTAGTATACTGTTATGTATTTGGTTATAACAATACAAATATTGAAATAGTCAAAAATAGTACTAACAATAAATTTTAGTTTATTGTATTTATGGGTATTTAGAATAATATCATTTTGTTAGTATTAACAACGATTTGAAATACTATTTTTTATTACGATTTTAATTATTTATTTTCTAAAGAAATATATGACACATTATAAAGATGACTTTCATTATATCAAATATATGTTAAAATGTTTAATAGTGGAATCTAACATCAATCCTTATACTGTCTGTATTCAGTAATACTAGGTGAGGGCTGGCCTGATAGCTCAGCAGAAAAAAGTGTCTGCTTAGATAGAGTGCAGCAGCTGGGGTTTGATTCCCAGCATGCCCTGTGGGAGCCGTCCACACACTGAGAATGGGCATGGTGGTGCGTGCCTGTAATCCCAGTACTTGATAGGCTGAAAACAGAAGAATCACTACGAGTCTGATATACGTAGTGAGGCCCTCTATACCCTGTAGACACTGCCTTAAAATACAGAAGTAAAATAAATATTAGGGGAGCAATGCATGTTAATTCAGGTAGGAAGTAGTTCTTGCATGATAGAAATTTCTCTGTTGTTTCAGTGTTAAAAAAAACATTGAAGTAACTGGTTAAAATTTAAGAATTATGACTCAATAAGTGGCTTAAGTTTAAACACTAAATTTTACTTAAATGGAATTGTAAAAGCTTAATAAATCATGAAAGTAACATTAAAAACATAAGAAAAAAATCATACAAGCTACATAAAATATTTTGTAAAAATGTTTTATAGTTTATCAGAGTAAAATTTTCTAAATTGTAATAATTTAGAATTTATTTTGGAGAGTTATCCTACATTTCATTTTATATTTAATGGTGAAGTATCTTCTCTGGAACCACTATCAATAATGTTTTGGGGATTACAATATTGTATTGTGATTTATACATTGTGTACTAATTTATACAGTATACTCAATAGAAACAGTATGCATAATTTGAATTTTGCTCTTTCCCCCCAACTTCTTAGTTGGAGTATAAAATCTGTGTGATGCCAAAATTAAAGCTACAGAGACTAATATTAAATGTTTGTCTGTTTTGAAAATTATTAAATACTTTCAAAGAGTGTTCTTGCTAGAGAAAACAAAAACTTATTTACCAATCACTCAAAAAAAATCTTGTTAAATTATTACAAGTTAGTGAAACAATGTGTGGACTGTCCATAGTTAAGTAATTGGGTACCAGATTTTAGTAGTTATTTATTTATTTATTTGTGTGTGTGTGTATGTGTGTGTGTGTGTGTGTGTGAGTGTGTGTGTGTGGCCAGCTCAGTCCACCAGGGGGCGGGGCTGGCATGTGGTGCTGGGGGATTGAACCGCGGTCCCTGTGCTTTCCTAAGCTTGTTCTAAGTAGTTGCTTTAGACCACTGAGCCATCTAACCAGCCCCTTTAGTAGGTTTTTACTTGATAGAATAAATGCTTTCTGGAAGATATAATTTATCAACTGATCACACAAGCAAGAATCAGGATACAATTCTACCCATGCCATTTAACTGTCTGGCATCTATTACTGGTTCACCCTAAATTTGTATATTGAAACCCTAATACCCAGTACTTTAGAATATAAGCTTATTTGGAGATAGGATTTTAAAATAACTCATAAAGTTATAATAGATTCTTTGGGTTGAACCTTAATCAGTACCATTGGTATCTAGAAGAAGAAGAAGAAATCTAGACACTATCCATGCATAGAACAGTATAGTACTGGCATAGAACAGTGGCCAGCTGAGGACATAGAATGGGGTTGGCTACATGCAAGGCAAGGAGAGAAGCCTCAGGAGAAAACAAATTTGCCATCAACTTGGTCTTTGACTTCTATCTTCCAGAACCGTGGTAATATAAATTCTTCTGTGTAAGCCACCCAGTCTGTACACTTAATTGTAGCACCCTTCATAAACTAACATCACATCTAAATCTCCATTGCCATTGCCCTTATAGGTCTTCCTGGAGATGAAGCTTAACTCATCTGCATCATGAATTCGCTGAGATGAAACTATAGAGGCAATTACTCGCTGTTACATGTACTGCCCATAGTATAGACCCCAAGGTTTACTTTGCATGTCTCAGGTCAAGAAATCTACTGAGTGACCTTTTTACCACTAACAATTTGAAAGTGCAGCATTTGATTGCAGCATTTTATGTGGGAGAAAGTTTACTTACAGACAGTGTAAGTTATTTCATTTCATGTTTGATGCCATATGAAGTAGGTGAGGAAGTTCCTCTAAAGACTGCTTCTGGGAGTTAACTCAAATGATTAGAGTCCACTGTTCTCCATAAGGCACCGTAAAAAATCCCAGATGTTCAGTAGCGTGTCTACAAGAAATCCAGCTAAAAGAATCTTCTTATTGTGAACCTCAGCATCTTCATTGTTAAGCTGATGTTCCATCACTATTCTGAGAGTCAAGTAGAATAATGCAGTGAACATTAGCTTTTTTCATGACATAAAATTTCCACAAATATGCAAGCTCACTTGTGATATTTTCCACTGTCATTTTCATAATATTGTTCAGGAGGGCAAATAGCTATGCTTGTCTCTTTCATTGAAATCACTTCATGACCCCCACTAGAATATTCTGAATGAAAACCAGCAAAACCTACCAATGTAATCACCTTAGTGACAGTGGTGGCAAGTCTTTTACATACTAGGCCCCACAGTTGCAACCCAAACCCTACTTATTTATTGCAAAGTACTAGTGTTGCTCCTATGTATGCTGTTATCCAATGCTCGGCTGCTGGGGCAATGCTGGTGCAACTTAACTCTGGTGTCAGCAGAGAGGGCTTTGCATGCCCACTGTTGCATACAGGCCCTAGGTTGCCACCCTGCCTTAGAGCATATACACAGTGTAAAGCCAGTAGCACTTGCAGTCCTCTAAATTTTTTGTCCAACATTATTGCAATTTTTCTAGGTCATAAATGCATGTCTAAATTTACTTAAGCTTACCATTTCCATGTATTTTATAACCCTTCAATGATCCTTGTAGGCCCAAGATACACAAATTCCCTATTCAACAAAACTGGATGCTGTCCTCAGTGGCCATGCAGTCTAGTGCATGTGATAATTCATGTGTCCAAATAACAGTAACAAAAATAATGTGCCTGGGTATTTGTTTTGTATAGGTGAAAAATGCATTTTAACTGTGGTTCTTTTTTTTTCTGAACCAGAGATTGAACTCAGGCCCTTGTGCTTGCCAGGGAAGCGCTTAGTCCACTGAGCCATCTCCCTGGGCCCACTGTGGTTCCTCTATGTTAAAAATTAGGGAAATTTTCCATAATCTTGTACAGGTTCTTTTCCATGTTCTTCCAGCACACTGTGCTGCAGAGTGCATCGGGGTGGAGAGTATGTACTTACTTAATGGTGTGATTTCCTTGTGCTCCTTTGTAAAAAGTATGCCTAGAATCTGATTGGAGTAATAGAACATTTTTTTCTATAAGAAATTAATAGAAATATGGAGGTTGAAGAATGCCATCTAAAAAGGAGAGAGAAGCAATGGCAAAAGAAAATATTCCCCAAATGGTGATAATCTAAGGCTGTACTGATAACTGTGGATGAGAGTAACTCATCTCTTGCAGATTAATAGCTCATAAACTTTTAGGAACACATTATTCAAATTTCAGCTGGTGCACTGACCTTCCGAAATTCTCCTAAGATTGTAATTTCAGAAAAATCTCCTGTGAGTAGTGGACCTTTTGTGGAATGAAGCTATTGTGATTCATATATTAGGACATTGTATAGAAAAAATAACACATCAGCCATTTGAAATAGAACAACAGAAAAAAAGAAATATAACAACAGAGTAAAATCAATAATTTCATCAGGACAGAAAACTATCATAGAAGGAAAGACTTCATTAAATGAAGAGTAACTTATATCACATCTCACAGATAGCTTTCTTACAGAAACTTTCAGAATTAATACAAAGAACAAGGCTTCCCTACTATCCCTCATTGTACGGGTAAAAGACAACTAAGTAGTCTTTAGGAAAATGTGGAAGATGAAAACAACTACGTGCGCTAAAATGTGAACTCACTTGGAAGGGGTTCTTCTATCCATTTATATTCAGCCAGGGAAGGAACAGTGCAAAGCGAACACTTGATCAGGAGTGTGCTCAATGATTGATAGCTGTGCATGCTGTGTAAACAGCACAAATGTTCTTCACTTCCTAGGTTTTTATTCTAATTGCTTTAAAGAATAATTTCTGTAGTTAAGAAAAATTACTCTTCTTTGTACTTTTTGCCAGTCATTACAATTTTACAATATCAATCTGTGAATAATTTTGTCTTCTTCAGGGCTGGCCAAATACTTCAGTGGATTAAAGTACCTACAAGCAGGCGCAGGGGTGGGGGCTCAATCTCCAGGCCTGTTGTGCTGGACCTGTGCCCAGGGCACTCTGAGAGGCCAATTGAGACTGGGCGTGGTGGAGCTCAGCTGGAATCTCAGCTCTTGGGAGGCTGTAAACAGGCAGAACACTACGAGTTCAGTCTAGTAGTGAGACCCTGAACACCCTGTATGCCCTTCCCTAACAATACAAATAAATAAATAAATGTTTTTTGTCTTCTTCATATACACAAATAAAACAATCATTTTATCTCTAGCCAACAAATCCAGGGCTCAAAATTTAAATATTGGAGCCAATAAATTTAAAATGTAAACAATAGATAGATAAAAATAAAGTGTATGTATATTTTATTGTGTATTTTGATTCTCCATTGTGTTTTAGTTTAATTAATGTTCATATTTATTTAAGTCAGTATTGACCAGCAAATTCTGAAGCCATTATCTACATTTGCCACAATAGAGTATTTTATTGTCTCAAGGTGATGAATGTAAAGTACATAAGGACAGAGCCACCAGTGATGCTACAGGTGTCATCCCTCTGTGCTACAGCACAGGCTTTGGTAGGGTTTTGCTTGAATGGTCCTATTGCTGACTCAGACAGTTCTTATCTCTGATGGAGTGGACTAACATGGTTGCCCTAAAAAGAGCTCATAGCACCAGAGGCTATAGACTTGGAGCCCTTCAGCCACTGGTAGAGACCTGTGGAAACTGTCAGAGACATGTGCAAACCTGCATCATAGCCTCAGAGATGCGGCAAAAGCTTTTACAGATGTTCTAGAAAGCCACCAGTGGTGCTAGAAAATATGGCTGCTGTGGGACTGATAAGCGTAGAAGTCACCAGAAGCTTTAACACTGAGAGCTGCAACACTAAAGTTTGAGAACCTGGAATTTGAAATCAGTTGCCACAAGTATTGAGGAAGCTGCATTTTTGAAGTTTGTGATTTGTTTTCAAATTGAGCAAAAGAACTTTCAACTGATTTGTGATAATTCCATAGGTTGGAAAAGTAGGTAATTTTGTTTGAAAAGTACACATAGAAATTAACTACCCTTTATTCGATAAAATTATTTTCACCAAAAAGGAAGAAACTAACAGTATCTATCTATCTATCTATCTATCTATCTATCTATCTATCTATCTAATTCTACCAACTTCTTGCCTGAAATCAACTACTATACTCTAATCACATGGTATTTGAGATTAGAAAGACAGACTTTAAATTTTAAATTATTGGGGGCATTTATTGTAGGAAATATCTTTCCTATGTAAAAAGATAATTCCATTTTTGTCACCTATACTTGAAATTTAGATTCTCATAGTCTTGCTTTCCATAAGAGATAGACTTCTTTCTATAGCCAGTCACTTTCCATACTTAGTGCATTCATTTATATTTATATTTTAGTATCAATATTGTAACTATGTTATAAAGTTTATAACTCATAGCTTTTTAGTATAGTCATATAGATCTAAGAACAGTGTTATAATTGCTCAAAGCTTCGTTAAATAGACTTGCTAGAGTGAAAATCATATAAATGAGCCTAGATTAAACTCATTGCAGTGGGGCTGGAGAGATGGCTCAGTGGTCTAAAGCACCTACTTAGAACAAGCTTAGCAAACCATCAGGGACCGCGGTTCAATCCCCCAGCACCACATGCCAGCCAGCCCCGCCCCCTGGTGGGCTGAGCTGGCCACACCACATACACCACACT
>NW_004524664.1:111935-114401 GCF_000260255.1 Octodon degus | reverse complement strand
TGCAGCAAGTGAAGGGTTCTGTGTTGCAAAACGGAAGGACGCAGTATTTCATTCTGCTTGCCTTAGGCTTATGCCTTCGGGAGGTGACTGCTTTTGCTGTGCAGGTGTAGAATTAAATTTCTGCACACAGCAGTCGTATAGCTACACTGCAGATAGGTTAAGTTCTGTCCTCATTTACACTGCTGGAGAGGCAAATGGGCAGCATTCAGTTCAGCACTGATTTATGTGGGGTTATTACTTGCATCTGTGCTCCCCACACCAGCAAGCTTCATATGACCAGATTTCCTGGTGGTGATATTGACTTTGAAAGGACATAATCCTTTTCACTTTCCTGAAAAGAAAGGAGATCAACCAATTGCATATTTGAATGTTCTGCATTTGCATCTATGATTACATTTGAAGGTAGTTTGCAAAAGTGTTGGAAAGGCTGCAATATCTTTTCTTGGCACCATTTTCTGGGAAAATGAAATTCTAGCATTTCTGCCTCAAGTGTTTGTGTACCAGTCACTAAAATGCCAAAGTCAAAGAAAGATAAATGCTTTGTCATTAGGCTATATGGAAATAGAAGATTTTTAATCACTGAAAACTACACAAAGCAACAACTAAAAGCCTACCATGTCATCTCCTTCATTTCCTGGCAAGGACAGGGTTGCTCCCTCAGGAACTATTGTTATTTTTTTCCCTATCCAGTATAAACTTAAGTGGTACCACATGTTAGTTGTCCACTGGTATTTTTCTCATTTCTAAATTGGAAAATCATATTTCTTCTTTTTGTTGCTTTATCAAAACTCCCTACTTATTTCTAAAATGAAAAAAGAAACAAAATCCACTAGATCATTAATTTCAGCAAATCATGAGTTAATATTAATTATGATCTGTATCAAGTATCAAAGTATTAAGTGATCCTTTAGCCCCGTATACTACCTAGCCTTTAATTTGATCATAACCTAGTAGTAATACAGATGCTTCAAGAGTGTCATAATTAAATGATTTTCACAAAATAATTACATTGTCTATCTTTAGTTATTATGTAAATCTTATTTTGTGTAACCAAAACTGGCAAAATCTTTGAACTGAACATTTCTGGTAGAGTAGTTATTAGGGTACAGTGAGTTCCACATCCAATAATTTTCTCTTTGATTAATAGGATGATTTTCCTTCACTTCAGGGGTCCTTAACCAAATCGGCCAGTCTCCACAAATAGCAAATTAGGTACTCAATTTTGAAAAGTGTCATGAATATTATTTTCAATCAAAATATTTTAAATTCTTAAAGTGCTCATTGAAGACACAACAATATGTTCATGAACCCAGCCAATGACTACAATTTATAGGGAAATAATCTACTGTTTCAGAGTATGAGTTTCCGAGGATTTTAGAAGTATCTGAAGAAGGTTCAACATTAGATATGCAGAGATTATACATAGTAACTGGCTGATAATTAATGATTAGTGTAAGATGAGCTCTATATCAATTTGAGGGAAATTTACCAAAATATGGTAGGCTGGATTGTTAAATAACTGATTATTAATTTTTCCCAAAATTGAAAGCTAAAAAGCAGACTCAAGTTTGTTTGCTTCTGAGCTTTCTCCCCTGGACTTGCAGCTAGCAATTTCCTACCATGTCCTTGCATATTCTTGCCTCTTTGTGAGCACTCCCATCTCTAGTGATATCCTCTGGGTATTCTAATAGCGTCTTACGGGGACAATAGTTAGATTGCTTTAGGGAGCACAGTATTGGCCTCATTTTAAAATTAACCACTTCTCCAGGAACAGGACATATATTTCCATCTCTGAAAATGACCTATATGCCTTTTTCAGAGAATAAATAAAAATATGTGGTGTTTATACACAATGAAGTACTACTGTGTCATAAAGAAGCACACACTTGAGTCATTTGTAGGTAATTGGATACACCTTATGACCATAACGTTATGTGAAATGAACTGGTCACATAAACTCAACTTTCACAGGTTCTTTTCTCTATATGAAGGAAAAACACAAAATGTACATAAAAAGAAAACTAAGATAACAGAAAGCAGGGAAACCTTTTGCAAATGGGAAGAAGTTCAGAGATGAAGGAGAGAAGACAAGAAAAGGAGGCTTAAAAAATAATTGAGAAGTATTATGTACATGTACCAACTTCTCTCAACAATATGATCATTATGTAATGTGAATATCTATTAATAAAATATAAATCTCATAAAGCTTAAAAACAGATATTACCAAAACCATAAATACTTTAAAGGACCTAGCTTCAGGTATAGTTATATTCTAAACTTCTGGGTGTTAAGACTTCAATACATGAATTGTAAAGGATACAATCCAATACACAGCAATACCCATGAACCTTGAAGAAAGTCACACATCCCAATAGATGACAACTATCAAGAGACAGGTGCCTCCTCTGACCCATGATGATTGTAGTTTAGAAACTAGAAGGAGACCTATTGTATTCCTTTGTTTAT
>NW_004524664.1:101387-108375 GCF_000260255.1 Octodon degus | reverse complement strand
GGAAAAATATATTTATGTAGATATGTAGGACAGTTTGGATAATTGTACTGATGATTTCTGGTAATCTCTTGAAAGGATCAATGCATAATTTTTTTCTTAATTTCTTTCATTTTCATTTCTTATAACTTTCTTTTTCTTATTTTAAAAAACAAACTATTTTGAATGTATATATCTGGTTACCTCAATAACCAAATTGAAGATAACATCATGCAGTGTAGCAACCATTGTTGAATTAATTCCTAATACTTTGTTTAGTGAAATTTTGTGTCATTTATTTTTTTCTATTTTGTATTGTTTAAAAAGTACAAAAAAAGACTACTTTTCAGAAAATCATGTAAGAATACCAATGACATATTATTCAGCTCTTTTCATCCTTGGTACTCTTGTTTGGGTCCTATATTTCAAATTAGTTTTAATATGGCCTTTGAAAATCTTTATATATATTTAGCTAACTATATATTGGATGTGTTTTAAGATAAATGGGTATAATACACATTAGAGAAGCTGAAATAGGATATGACATTTTCTTTCTTTTTGATCTGTTTGATGAATAAGAATATTATGCTAACTCTATTTTAGGGGAGAAACAGCTCTGTGGAAATATGAAAATAACATCTTTGGCATGGATTTTTTAGCTTTAATATGTAATTAACATATTACATATCCTGTATTACTTTTAAATATATCTGCATGTTTTAAGTCTTAGGTTGTGATCTACTTAAGAGCTGAGGCTTTCTAAATATGTCTTATACCAACCATATAAATGTGAGAATAAGAAAATAAGAGTGATAAATAGAAAATAAGTAGTAATAACAGTGATAAACAGCACCCATTCAAGTGGACCTTCTTTGATTCCAGGCACACAATCAAATATCTCATTTATTTCTCAACCCTTAAAATGATTCCATGTGAGATAGCCATTATTTGTACTTCACTGGTGTGGGAACAGAGATTCACATAATAAGTAATTTGTTCAAGACTACGTTTTACCAAAGAAAAGATTATTTTGATAATTAATATTCATTTTTAAGACAGCTGTTTGGAACAAAATCCACACACTCTCTCTAGTTTTTGTTATTAGTAGCAGCCCTAGTTTCTTCAGTAATAGTAGCACCAGTGGTAGCCTGCTGTTTGCCTTTTCAAATTTAGATGGTTTTCATTTTAAGGCCCTCTAGCTTACATTTGTAATCCTCTCATGCATGCTTAAGCCATGCTAAGAAGTGATTGCAAGGGTTATGGTTCTGGCTTGGAGCCACAGTCATAGAAGATTACTTCTCTGTAAAAGGGTTATGTAAGGCCAAGTGTTTCTCCATATGGAAAACTAATAAGGGTGGAAATATTATGAAGCTATTTTACTGTATCCACTTTGTGATAATTTACAACAGTTGCTCAAATGCATATCCTCCATGGTAGAACAATTAAACAGGTAATAAACCTTGTATCTGCGAACACAGAATGCATAACATCTAGCCTTTTTACGCACACTTGATTTCTCCTGATTTATTAATAACTTTCTTGGGTTTAAGTGATTTTTCTTATTATTGGTTGTTTTCTGTCTCAGTGTGGCATGACCTAAGCCAAACTCTTGCTATACTCAAATTCTCCCATGATACTTTTTAATTCTCCATTTTCTCAGCATATAATATGTTTTACTTTATGGCTAACAACATGGTTAAGCAAGAGGAAAGACAGATGAAAGTAGAAGCATACAAAAAAGGACACTTAGAAACTGACTTACAATGGACAAAATGTAGGTAAACTAAGTCAAATTAATTCTCTACTCCTCTTGAAGACAGTTTTAAGTATATCCTGATGTTTTCTGCAGCAAAAAACATTTATGCAAATCTGTACAAACATCAGAAGATATGAAACACAGAACTTCTTCAAGTGGCAAGTTACATTATAATACATTATTTTTTAAATGCTACTTAAAATATAAATGATAAGAAAGAAGTTAATAGTTAGCATTTTCAGTTTATAAATTAGCTTCCCTTTGTAGTTTAATTGCCTTCCATTGATTCCACCCATGAATATAAATAAATTCTCATCTTGGTTTATGTCTTTGTTCTTAAAATGATCTTCTCTTGTCAGAAATGGGAACTCATGGAGGCTGTAAGTAACCAAGGTCCAGTTTACCTGTGCCATTTGCTAAATCATATGTTCTAATTTATTTTGGTACTAAGCAATTTAATCTGTTATTGTTTGTCCTATTTGATTATTAAGGCAGGTGATATAAGAAGATGTATTTTAATAATAAGTCTTACAATAAAAATAGAAGTGATTATGTTCTTATAGCATTGAAAAAAGTACACATGATTTTTCATTATTTAGGGAGCAAAAGTCCCCTCTGGCTTCTTCAACTATATTTAATGGAAAGAAAAAGTAGTACATCTCAGTACGTATGATACACACAATTGGTAAATCTCTTTGCCTAACATATATATTGTCCTTTATTCTCAAAAGACCATTTTGAAGGCCAGAAGAGTCAGTGATTTTCCCAAAACATCAATAAGGAAGTCTTATAACTAAAATTTGAACACCAATTTGTTTAGGACGAAAGGCATCATAAAACATTCTATTCTTGATTTAGAGTGAACTGGAGGAAACAAATTTCTTCATTTTACATTTTGTGTAATACGTAGTTATAGTTCTTAATACATTCTAAAAAAGTCATTATCCCTTAATTGTTTTAGTCTGAAAAGAGGACTAAGTCAACAGAAAATACTGTTTTCTCTCATAACAGTTATATATGCAACTAATTTCTCAAAACTCTAACAATAGCTCAGCATATCTTGTGACATGGCACGGTTGAGCATGTCTAACACAGAGCTTACAATATCTAAACCAACTAAAAGGGCAAAGTAAACAATTCAAAATTTTAAAATACTGAGATAAAATATGTAATTAAAATTCTCCAGCAAAACAAAGCATAAATATGACAGCCTAATATATGATATGGTACTTTCTTCCCGGAATGCTTTATAGGAAATGCAGAATCATTAAAAATTACTACTGGACAAGAGAGGTAACCATATTTCATATGTAATCATATTTCAGCATGCTGTTATTATACAGTAAGCTATCTTCGTGTAATTCAAAAAAGGTATTTTATATGCAGTCTGTAAATGTTATAGTAATGGAATTTTGGAGCAGGGTATCACTCTAAAGATTCCCAACTCTGTGTTTTATACATACAAATATTGTTTAAAGAACATGAAAAATTATTACGAATTAATCTTTTCTTAGTGCTCAAGGTTTTATGGCTTTGTACCCAGCACTACAAAAATGGGAGCACTCTGCTTATGGTGCAGAGTGGAGATCACCTTATCCTTCAAAAAGTCACTTCCCCATTTGGTCCTGGACTTTATCAATTTTACCTGAGCAATGGTGCTTGTAATCCCATTGGTTGAACATACTTTTGTCCCACCTAAGCGAGTTCCCATGTTCTCCACCTTTGACCCACATGGTTTTACACTATAATAGTCACTAGAACAGATGGCTTCCTGGGGACCACCTGCTTGGGGCCCCCTCCTCTCCCTTTCTCAGACAGGAGCTTTCTTTCTCCCAATAAATATATTCTGCTCATAGAAAAAGTCAATTAGTCCAGCAAATAGAGTCTGGCATCATTGTTTATTCAGGACTTTTGTCATCTAATGACTTTAAGAGTATTTTCAAGTCCAAACTTCTATATTGTTTTTTACCTAATGGTAAAAGCAGCTATTTTTAAAAATTAAGACTGCCTGGAAAGTTTTTATTTCAGTGAACTTTTCACTTAGTTCAGATAATGGAAAGGAAATGTGAAATAAATGTTTAACCAGTAGCCGGGGAGATGGCTCAGTGGAATAAGTGCTTCCCTGGCAAGTGCAAGGACCTGAGTTCAATCCCTGGTTCTGAAAAAAAAAATCTTTATCCAGAAGGCTGGGATTCTGTATGTTGACCTACTTTGGCAAGAACAGGGATAGTAACCTTGCTGGAATAGTGTGAGATCTTTCATTTTCAGTGCTCTTTTAAATCTTATAAATCTTTGAAACCACAAAATAGGAGTATGCTAACTAATTTTCTCATTGCTGAGATAAAATAAACACCTACAAGTAAAGGAGGAAAGGTTTAATTACCTTTCAGTATGTAGAAGTTTCAGTCCATAATTGGCTAGCACCAAGGCAGGGTGGCTTCTCAGGGTAGAACAGCTCACGGTGGCCAGGAGGTAGGAAAGGCAACAAGGGCAGGACCTAGGAAGTGTCTTTTAGCACATTGTACATTGTATCTGGGCTTCGGGGATTCGGATGGTACCAAACCAATATATGAGCTGCTTCAGTAATCGCACATCGTTAATTCCAGCATCACAGACTCTAGACCCAGCCACCTCTGAAAAGTCCCTTCTGTGACTTCATAAGGATTTGGGGAGAGGGGGCCTCTGGACACAAACCATAAAAGAGAATAAGAAACATGGTATGTGAGAAGTAAGCAATGAACAGGATGAGTTGCCACGCACTGTATTCCTGAATGGCAAAGCCAACTGTTGACACGCAGAGTAGCTGAACCAGAGAATCCTGTGGGTATGATGATACAGAGGATTTTGATCCTCACTCACCCGCTTCTGAGCTCCTGACCCTACTGTGACACTGACCCACCCTTACGAGGCTCCCAGCAGGCCAATTTGAACTTCAGGTGTCCTATATGTAAAAAATGAGTATGAACAAAGTTCCACAAAGCTTTTTCTTATTATTTTTGATTCTTGAAAATACTTGCAATCCCTGAAAGAAAAACTGGAGTTACAATTTAAAGAAAGGGAAGGTAGGATCACATCCAAGATATCCTGGACTAAAATTATACTAGAGTGATTGAAAGTTTCCAGTAAAAAAAAGTATTTTCTTCTTTTTATCCTTTCAAAGTCTATTTTCATGTTATAGCTCTTAATATAAAGTTAACGTTTTTTCTATATCAGACAGGGAGTCATAGCCTCTTCACTGGGAATTTTGTCAAATATATTTTATAAGCTATCTTGAGAATGTATGTTTTTGAGTTTATGGTTTTGTGGTTATTTTGCTTTGAGAAGTGTTTTAGGGAAACACTTTTATAAAGCAAAGAATTTGAAATGTTTTAGTAGTTAGGGGAAAGGATGGTATATAAGAAACAATGATCAAATATAAAAAAAATAAAAAATCACATATTTTAAACAGTCAAGGAAGGATGGTAGATAAGAAACAATGATCAAAAACAAAAAAATAAAAAATCATGTATTTTAAACAGTCAAGGAGACTTTTGTGGCTTACAAATGAAAATTTCAAGGATAAGTTGGATTTTGTTCAAATTGTGAACAGAGATGATTGCATTTATCTTGATGGTTTTGTGTTTCCATCTTTTGCCTGGCATCTTTGACCTTAAGATCCCATCCTGGTGCTGGGGATACAGTTCAGAGTGGTACAGCATCTCCTGGCAAGTGCAAAGTCTTGAGTTTGATTCCATGGACCAAAAAAAGTCCTCCTATCCTTATGATCATGTGACAGCTGACAACTTGTGTTTCTTTTCTCACACACACTGTGAGGAAACTGAACACAGTCCTCAGTTGTCCTACTTTTTCACTTACCAGATTATCTACAGATGCTCAGTTTTGGACTAACTTCAAAGGTACAGTGATGCCTGGTCATGTTTGAAGAGTGAGTTAGATGGAACATGGGAAAACAATCTTTATTACCCACAGAAATGAGAGAGAAATCAGGGTGCATCCTTGAATCTCAGAGCAAAGTAAATTCCACACAGGCTTCCTGGTTACACAGTGAGGTGGGACTGTAGAAGTAGAATGAAGCTTGGTAAAACAGCTATAGTAACCAGCACAAAATAAATAGTATTAAGAGCAGTTAAGTTTCCCCATCGGGACTTGGAGACCACACATAGACCCCATGCCTTGATACAGTTACAGTAATAAAAGGTGTGAAAAGAAATTAGTCATACACATGCTTTGCAGATAAAGAAAACAAGGCTCAAACAACTTAATTCTCCCAAGAGAAGAATATATAGCAGATCTGGAGTAGAGTTCATGACATACATCAGCCCAATCAGCTTTCTGCCAGAAGTCACTCAGTTATTCATTCAATGTGTAGTGATCAATATTGTCTCTAGCATTCCTTATTAAGGAGTGTCTCTCTTCCCAACTCACTGAAAATTACCTTCTCCTTGAAGAACTTTCTTAGCCAGACATATCCTTTCCATACTATGCAATGCAGTAAGATTTTCTATCTCTTTCAGTTGCCTTCTATGTTCTTCCTCTAATTATCTTATTTATTTATCTGTCTCACTGGAGTGTACATTTCTTGAGCAAGAAGACCTTGCCATGTTTGTTTCTACATCTTTCAGTATGATGCAGAAAGTCTGGCATATTCTTCATGTCACATTTGAAAACGTGGATGGATGAGCAAAGGAATCAATCAATCAATCAATCAATCAATCAGTTTTTGGCAATGTCTTAACTCATACAGTGGTGATTTCAAAATTTCTTAGTAATAGACAATTCACCAGAATCATGTAAATTGTGACTAAATCATTGCTAAATTTGGACTAAACTTCTTTTAGTTAACCCAGTTGAAAGGAGTGAAGTTGCCTTAATCCACTTAGCAAAGTCTTTCTTCTGAAATCTGTCTGAGAGTAGAAATGTTTTCTTATATATTATTCTTCAGTGCTACCATGATGTTCTGTTCTAGTTCAGTGGACTCTTTCAGGACTCATTTGAGATAATATTCTGTGAGTTTATGTCTTTAACACTGCTAGACGTATTTGATCTTCATAGGCACTTTGGAGGCAGAAGGGTTTTAAGGATGCCTAAGTTAAACTTTGAGTTCAAATAGCATGTTGTACTGATGGCGTAACATTTGAACACACAAAAGTTTTCTTTTTTCCTTTCTTGATGTAATTTTCATTTGACTTGTCCATTCACAGGATTAACCCAGGGCCAGGGAGATGGCTCAGTGGAATAAGCACTTCCCTGGCAAGC
>NW_004524664.1:96314-101287 GCF_000260255.1 Octodon degus | reverse complement strand
AATTTACAGTACCAGCCCACTTGGGACCAGTGTTGCAAATGATTCACAGTGTTTTAAATGAAGGAAAGAAACTTATTGCTTCAAATATTTTTTTTTTTAAATTTCAAGTAACAAAGAGAATCAATAGAAAGCTGTATAGGCAAATACAGTAATGATAAGAAACAATAAATTCTTGAAGAACAAGAAGCAGAGGGAAGGAAGAAAAACAGCAATTTTGTAGTTAAGAGGTTCTACGCAAGGTGCTAATAATATCATCCAGTAAACAACATCACTAAGATGAGTAACTTCTGGCCATTCTGCAAATTCCTGCATCACTGATGGAAAGGCAGGTATCTATTTTCTAAGAACTTCTAGTATAAGGGGAGGAGACTTTGGCATTTTTTCGTGAAGATAATTTCTTGGAAATTTCTTCAATTTTAAAACCATCCACAAAGGGTCTGAGATCACTGTTTAACAATACAGTACAAATAAATGATATTTGAGATTTTTTTTAAAAAATGAGTTGAGAAGCCTAACCTTGAACTTTACTGGTATATAAAAAGCACCCACTTGAATAATTGCTGATTTGCTGTTGTTTTTATTATGTGCTTTGAATAATGAAGACTAAACATTCCCTAGAGAAGTCAGGAAAGGGAAGGCAAACGAAGCCTAGAATAATCAGAGAGCGTGACAGAGGGCATTAGAAGTAGGTAAATGCTGAAAATTATGGAGGATCTGCATCTTCAGAAAATAAACTACCAGGGCCAGGGAGATGGCTCAGTAGTACAAACGCTTCCCTGATAAGCACAAGGGCCTGAGTTCAATCCCCCATTCTGAAAAATAAAAATAAAGAAAATAAAAAAAGAAAGAAAAAATAAAAGAAACTACCACACAAGTGATAGAAGGGTCACCCAAACATGTGGAGAGGGAAGTAACTATGATAGATATAAATTGATGATGGAGATCGGAGCTGGAGCTGACCAAGGGTTCCTTCTGGCCAGTTGAGACACATCAACCTGGATACTTTCTTTGGGAGTTGCAGAGAGAAACTCTTGTGTTCCACAGGGCAGATTTTGATTTATTAGGTGAAAGGAAGTCACTGAACATTCTTGGGTAACAATTTCCAGTGGTTCAATATCTCCTGTTTAAATTTGAAGAGCAGAAGGGCATAAGTTGTTCAGGGGCTTGGAAACCTCAACTGTCATCAATTTTACTTTTTGCTACTGTTAAAGAAGTTCTCTTAGGTTTGATATTTCTTCAAAATTTTGCTGTTTATCCTATGTTCATATTTTATTTTTATTTTACAGAAGAAAATGACCCCATCTCCTACATTTGCTTTCTTTCTTTCTTTCTTTCTTTCTTTCTTTCTTTCTTTCTTTCTTTCTTTCTTTCTTTCTTTCTTTCTTTCTTCTTTCTTTCTTTCACTGGGAATCAAACTCATGACCTTGTGCCTGCCAGACAGGTACTAGTGCCACTTAGGCTTATCCCCATTCCCCCACTTTGTTTTTTTTTGGCCAGCTTGCCCACCCTGAAGTGGGGCTGATGAGGTATGTGGTGCTGGTGATTGAGCCGTGCCCCGCGCTTGCCTCCGCTTGCCTAAGCAGGTGGTTTAGACCACTGGGATATCTAACTGGCCCTCCTCCTTATTTAAAATGACTTGAAAATTATGTTTTTCTCCATCATAGTATGGACAACAAACTTTTTATTTTTTCCTAATGCTGATGGTTTTGATTAATAGATGTGAACTGTTTTTGCTATCAAATGGAAACTATGAAAAATGAAAAAGTTAGTTGGGACAGGTTTTTCTTTAAAATTTTCACAAAATATTGATTTTTGAAGTCTGTGTTATATATAAATTGCAACTTCTCATTTTAGCTTTAAAATAATATTTATCTTCCCACATGCCTTATTTTATGGATTGTTTTTAAGGTATGTTTTTCCATAAAGTCTTGCAACATACGGCTGATTTCTATGTGAAAGTCAATACAGAGCTATGAACCTTAAATTTACAAAAAGAAGAGAAACTTGGGTTTAGAACAACAAAATATCTCTTCAATTACTGCCATAATTCCTTCTCTATGATTCTTCAAACAGACTTGGTAAAGTTTGAACTGAAGTACAGAGCTTAGTGGAAACTATTAGAAAATAAATCCAGGTTGGGAGTGAATTGTACCTTCAGAGAAGAAAGTATTGCTGGACCCACACAATGTGGTGTTGTTCTTATAATCAAGAGGTGCGGTACAGTTCTGCAGTTCCTTGAATCAAGGCAGACCTTTTGATTTGCTGCGATAGTACAACATAGGCCACATGGAAGAGACTAAGGTGTGCAAAGTAAGAGAACGTCATCTGACTAAAGCCTCATTAATAATGAGAGTTGCAGAATCAGAAAAATTATCCAAATTGTCAATGCACAGATTCGTTGCACATAATACACCTATTTTATGTCACTGTTTGGTGGAGGAGTTGTAAGAAGAGCAATAAGTACCTGTCACATGTGCTTATCATTTTAAAATCATTTTCTCTTAGCTCACTTCCTTAGTTCACCATATATGCATACATACATACATACATACATACATATACCATTGTGTGTATATATATATATATATATATATATATCAGATCAAATAATAATCACTTCTATTATCTACTATGTGCTATAGTTAAGAGTTTGTGAAAGGTAATTTAGTTATCATTTTGATCAACACTTGCTTAGGTAATTTTACTAGAATGTGGAAGCAACATCCAGTGTCCTGTCCTGGGAATCTTTTGTTTGACTTCTGGGACTGGTTCTTAATATCTAATCAGTATTGACTTTGAAGCTAACACTAAGCAATATAGCAACCATTGTTAATTTCCTATCATTTTGTTTTGAGATTCTGTATCATTTTTATGGTTTTTGAAATTATCCTTAAAATAAAGAAGATGTATATTTTGAATGTTCATTTCCTAAAACTCAATTCCTGCTGCAATATGGATAAGATGATTAATCTCTGTGGAACAGAAAATCCTGATTTCTGCATGACAATCAAAATGAAAAGGCAACATTATTCAAGAAATATAAGTGATCATGTTAATGGTGTTGTAGTGTCACAGGGTCTTGAACTCCCCTACAAATGCCAGGCAATAGCACACAGTAGTTCACCCAGCACATAGAACCTATCCTATACTGCACAGGGTTAGGAATGCGAAAGATAGACCCTACTTCCTGTACTATATTTTGTTTGTCTGTTAGTTTGAGACAGGGCCGCTCTGTGGCTGAGGCTAGGTTCGAGCCTATGATCCTACTTGCTCAGCCTTTTGAGTGCCATCACATCCACATAGTGTTCTATTTTCTTCTTTATTTCCTTTTTATTATTGATTCACACATATTTAAATTTATTTCTTTAACTGATACACAAAAACATAAGAAATGCATTTATTTATGACATAAGCCCCTTATGGAACAATGTCCTTTTGGGTCTCTGCAAATGTTCCCACTTTTCCTGACAATGTACTGGTGTAATGGATTGGAATTACTACCAGCACATTTATTAGCATTAACAAAAATATTGATATATTAATATTAATATACATTTGCTTCTGTTACAGCTTTCCTAGTCCTACCCTCAACTTCTGTAACATGATTCTATAGCTTTCCTAAATCTTGACTAAAGTATATAAAATCATCTTCATATCTTTTTCTAGTTGCTGAAGTTCATATCATTTGCATTCTTTCTATATAAAGCTGAAGCCCTATCTACTGTATCACGATACCTTAGTGCATTAATTATGGAGCTATGATATCATTTGAAAAAGATATGACTTAGAAAGACTCAGCTGTATTGATGTTACGTATCGTTTGTGCAATGCATAATTATTGGGCAGCATCACCCTACTGATATTTACGAATCACATTACATGTTTGTCTCCAAATTACTGATTAACTTATTTTTACATATTCTCACATTTTTATTCTGATATCTCTTCTGATCCTATCAATAAGACAATGCTATCAACTCTACTTTTACTTTCCTAATGAAAGATAAATGAATAAATAAATAAAACATTTAGTTAAATGATTCTGGAAATAAGGTGATTTATCAAAAATTTTTGTCACCCAATTTATTACTAAATGCTTTCAACATTATGCCAGATTGCTTTAAAACCTCAAAAGGAATTCGTATAATTAATATGAAATACTAGTTCCTAATAATTATTTTCTCATCCTTTCTTGAAATGTGACATGTGTGCTATATGTCATGAAAATAAGTGTTAGGCTACAAAATCAAAGGCTTCTGTGGCCATATTTTCAGTATTTTAGCAATAATGGTTAATTTTCTTCTCTTTCTGACATATGTAATAACTAAGATGGGACTCATTTAAAAGATTGACACCATCATGCTCCAGCATTAGAAAAACATTTTCAGCCAAAATGTTTAACTAAGTTTCATGACAACCAGTCAAACCTAGTGGATCACAAGTTATCTTCTCTGAATATTTTCTAGGTCAGAATGAACTCAAAAGTGTAACAGCTTCACAGCTTTACCATTTTCTGTCTCAGATCTAACCAGGACCTGCCAATGAGATGTTTTGTACCGTCATCCCAATCCCAAATGTCCTACCTATTCTTTGAGGGAGTCGCTCATTTCCTATGCATCAGTTCAAAATTGCCTCTGACTCAGATGATGCATATGGAGTCAATCAATACCATTAGTCAAGAACAGCATCTTAGCCACACCAGCTCTCAGTTCAGGTCAAATTTGTCCTCTCAGTGGCCATATTTGTTATCACTATGAGCTTAGGAATGTTACAGAACGGTGTTTTCAATTTGCTTTATAAATAAAGACAATGAATAGTCAACCTAATAAATTCAGTAACTATTTGTATAAAAAATTACTGTAAATGCTACAAAGGAAAATCATGGAGGATTTTCTGCCGAGTTCCGGGAGCCCCCAGACCCAGTCCTAGCCCAGGTCCGGTGAGTGTGCGGAGAGCTTCCTGCTACCCTGCGC